>NC_143265.1:22500-322500 GCF_984573655.1 Nuphar pumila
GGTAAAAACAGGTAAAGCAAAAAAGAAGAAGAAAAAGACAATATTTTCAAAATATCGTCATTTTGAAAATATCACATTTTTATCATGTGTTATTATCGCGATATTTTTGATGAATTAAAAAAAAAGGATTTTTTAATACATTTTGAACTTTTTTTGGTTTTTTTAACATTTTAATAACTATTTAAATTTTTTATCAATGTTTTTGTAAGAAAATTTGTAGAAAACTCATACGTCTACAAAATTTCTATTATTATTTTTATATATTTTCTAATTTTTTGAATCCCTGATATTTTTTCGAGAACGATATTTGTGACAATGATATACATACACATATTTCTGAGTGTATTTTATTTGTGTGTGTGTATATATATATATATACAGGTATTTCTTAGTGTATATACAAGTACTTGCCTAGGCAATGCCTAGCGCTTTTAACAACACAGACTTTGACAGACTTTACAAAATTTTTGCAAATATTGTAAACTATTTTATAAATTTCACATACTTTAAAAATGATGTTATAATTTTGCAAATTTGTCCAATTTTATAAAATTTGAAAAAGTTTTTATATATTTAACAATTTTTATAAATTTTGAAAAAGTTTATGCATTTTTTTACAATTTTTTCCTTGAGTTATTTTGAACATTTTTAAACCATTATAAACTTTTGCAAATACTGCTTTTGACAAACATTATAAAATTTCAAAACTTTTGATTGATTTTGCAAATTGTATGAATTTCACAAGTTTGATAACTTTTGAAATCTTAAAAACATTTCAATTTTTGACAGATTTTTACTAATTTTACGCAATGTCTCATATTTTTGTTAGTTTCTTCTAAACTATTTCAAACTTTGGAAAAGTTAAAACGTTCTACAAATTTCACAATTTTTAGAACTTCTGATCAATGTTACTAAGTTAACAAATTTCATGACTAGTGACAAAGTTTTTATGTTTTACATTTTTTTACAAATTTTACAATTCTTTTGAGTTTTTGTAAACATTTCTTAGCTATTCAAACTTTTCGTAAACATTTTAAACTTTTTTCAAACTTTAGGAACAAATTACAAATTTGACAACTTTTGAAAAAAATTACAACCCTAAAATGTTTAAATTTTTGCATTACAACTCCTTACAAACTTTACAAATTTTGAATAACAAGTTTTGCAAATTTTACGAACTTTACATCATTTCACAAATTCTACAATTTTAAAACTTTGAAAAGAATTGGCAGATTCTATGAACTTCAGAAGTTTTGCAGCTTCTGATATTTCTTTTCATAAATTTTTTAAAGACTCCTTAGTGATCCCGGGCTCAGTGAGTCCTTATTTCCGTGATGAACTGTTGGCACCAGTCTTACATTTTTGTCTTAAAAGATCAAAATAGTGTCTTTTTCCTTCGAAGAACTCCAAATTAGGGAAATCCAAAGAAGCCCCCTTAGTGGATTTGTTTGTCTTTTGTTGAATTTTTTTCACGGCTCTTCCAAAGAACAAGGTTTTTTTTGAATAAGCCAATACTAAAAGGATGAAATTTGTATATTTGCATAAATTTTATATATTTTTTAACTTTTGGCAAGTTTTATAAATTTTACAAGTTTTGACAAATTTTACTAATGTCACAAGTTTTTTATGACTTTTTTAGAGCTTTTGCAAACATTACAGCCTTTCATGTACTTTATAAATTTCATAACTTTTTTGAAAATTACTTTAGTTTCATAAATTTTCTAATTTTTAAAAAAGGTTGGTTCACTAATTTTGGTAATATTTTTAAATTGTTCAAAGTTCAAAATTTTGGAACTTAGAGCTTTTGACAAATTTTATTGGTTCAACAAGTTCCCCAAATTTTACAATTATTTACAAATTTTCAAAATTTTACAATATTTCAAAAAATTTAGCAAAATTTGATCTATTTTGCAATGTTACAAACTTTTTGAGGTTTTATGAACATTTTTTAATTATTTGACAGTTTTGCAAATTCTACAACATATACAACCAACTTTTGATAAAGTGTTTGAAATTTTATAAATTTCAGAAATTGTTTAACTTTTGACAATTTTTGCAAATTTTACAAGTTTTTTGTGAGCTCTTTAGAGCTTGTGCAAACATCAAAACACATCACAAACTTTAAAAATTTCACAACTTTTTTCAGAAATTATACTAATTTAATATATTTTCAATGAAATATTTTATTTCACTGTTTCTGATAAATTATTTGAAAAACTTTTGAGCACTATTTTGAAAATTTTCAAACTTTACAAACTTTCACAAATATAAATTTGTTTCCAAATTTTGACCAATTTTTACACGTTTTAAGAAATTTACAAATTTAATAAGTTCTTTGTGAGCTTTCTAAACATTTCTAGTTTTTTTGAAACCTTTGAAAATTTTACCTTTCACAAACATTTACCGATTTTTTAAAACTTTTGATGAATTTTTCGAATTTGATGAATTTTATAAGTTTTACAACTTTTGATAACATTTAGAAATTTTGAAAACCTTTTAGGAAATTTTCAAAAACTCTTCACATATTTTTGCAAGTTGTTGTGAACATGCATAAATTGTTTCTAACTTTTGCAAACTACCTATCTTTCACAAAGTTTATAAATTTTAAATCATTGAAGCAAATTTGCAAATTCTATGAATTTCACAAATTTTACAACTTTCAATTCAATATAAGTTTTAATTTTTTTTGGCTTTTGACAGTATTTAAAACCTTTACAAACTCCACTTATTTTAGAGCTTTTGGCAAATTTTATGATTATTTATAAAATTTTCAAATTTTACGGTGTTTCAAAATTTTAGAGTTATTTTATAAATTTTGTAAATTTCACATATATTTTTTAAGCATTTGGAAACAATTTTTAAACTATTTCAAAGTTTTGATGAGTTTTTCTTTTCAATTGTGAATTGTCATATACATTACAAAATTTTCTTCTATCATAATTTTATGGTTTTTGACAAATGTCACATTTATTTACAAAATTTTCAACTTCTGAATAAATTTTCAAACATTTTGAAACTTTTGCAAATTTTACAAGTCACAAACTTTAACAAAAACTTTACGGATTTTAATACTTGATCATTTTTTTTCCGGAAGACTAAGCTGGTTCAAAAAAGTTTTTCTTTAAGTTAAGTTGTTTCTTTGTACAGAACTTAAAGAATTTGTGGCTTACAACTTCTCTCTCTCTCTCTATTTTTGGGGAGAAAATAGTGAAGAAAGCAATTTTGTATTCCATTATCTGTAAATGATATCTTTCTCGGGGTTTTATGCGGCGGTGCAAGGGAAAGTGGACAGACTTTGCCTGTGGCTTGATCTACTTCCCGTTCTCTATTCAATAATAAACAAGTGATGAACAGAAGGGATGGGGTAGAAGAGAAGGCTGAGATTCCTTTCTTGGCAAATAGAAAATCCAACTAGAATTAGCCGAAAAGGCTCCTCAGTTCAATACATTTCCAGACAGGAAAGTACTCAGTGAGAATCAGATTCAACCTATCCCTGCACACAGCAGAAGAGATCTTATTGGCCAGAGCGAGGTCTATAAATGATAAGAATTAAATAATTCAATGATGTGTAACTAGTTAATCTTTATTGAAATTATGATTATTTGACAAGTGAATGTCAATAGCATGGATTTTTTTGCAATATAATATTTCCAATTGTATAGAGATTTTTTGATGGGAACCTGTTATACTAATTTGTACAATGACAAGCGAGTTTATAGAAGAAACATAGGATTTTTTTGAGTATTTTGAAATGTGTTTCTTTAATAAATTCAAGTATTTTGAAACGAGTTTCTGTAGCAGATCTACTTATTCTTTTGATTGAAAAGATAAGAGACATTTCATCATGAGTTTTTTAAACATTTACAAATATTCATCAATTTTTGACAACTTTAGAGAAATTATTTGAATTTCACAAAATCTTCATAAGCTTGGCTAACTTTCAACATTTAGGGAACTTCAAAATTTTGAAATATCTTTGAAAATTTTTAAATTTTTGTTGAGGTTTTGTGAACAATTTTTAAACTCTTTCAAACTTTTGCAAATTTTACAATTTTTAGCGCACCAAATTTTCTCATATTTTACAAATTTTGACAATTTGTATAAGTTTCACAAATTTTAATGAGTTTTGTGAGCATTATTTAACAATTTTTTAAATTATTTCAAGCTTTTGCAAATTTTACAATCTTTAGCCCACAAAATCTTTTCACATGTTTTGCAAATTGTACAAATTTCACAATTTTAATATGAGTTCTTGTAAAGATTTTTACATTGTTTCGAATTTTTACAAGCTTTGTAATCAAAGTTTGCAGGTGACAAATATTTATCAAAATTTGACAACTTTATACAAATTTCATAAACTTTTGTGAACACTGTAATCTTTTAAACTTTAGCCAACTTTTTAACATTTTATTTAAAATATTTTAGATTTTTGCCAACTTGTGAACGCTTCAGAAACTTCAAAAATTTCATGAATTTCACACCTTTTACAACTTCAATTTTTTACAAGTATTTAGTGAACTATCCCAACAATTTTAGAAAATTTTGTCAATGTTTTGCAACCTTCATGAAGTTTCACAATTTTTTGTGAATTATTTACGAATTTCATTAAAATTTCTAGAAATTGGCACAATTTTTTGCAAGTTTTCAGAAGCTTATTCAAAAATTGAAAAAACTTCATTAAAATCTACAAAATTTTATGAATATTTGCTATTTTTTTTTGAAATTTTGACAATTGTTTGAAAATTTTATGCACTTTCTAAATCTTTCACAAAATTTGACAAACCTATTAAATTTCACTGATGTTTGTGTATTTCTATAAATTTTTGACAAATTGCAAAAGTTTTGGAAAATTTTGTCAATGTTTTGCAACCTTCATGAAACTTCACAATTTTTTGCGAACTATTTACGAATTTTATTAAAATTTCTAGAAATTGGCACAAATTTTTGCAAGCTTTTGACAAACTTATTCAAAAATTGAAAAATCTTTATTAAGATCTACAAGCTTACGGATATTTGAGAAATTTTCAGAAATTTTGTCAATTGTTTGAAAATTTTATGCACTTTCTAAAACTTGCACAAAATTTGACAAATCTATTAAATTTCGTGATGTTTCTGTAAAATTTTGACAATTTTTTGTTAATTTTTCTAGATTTTTATAACCTTTTTATAGATTTTTTTATTTCATAAATTTGTAAGAATTTTTTTTTAAGTCTTGCAAATTTTTATGTATTAGTGTAAATGCCTTTCACAAACTTTCACTAAATTTTGTTAGTGTTTTACACAAACTTTTATGTACTTATTATAAATCTTTGACAAACTCTCACAAATTTTCATCGAGTTTTACGAACATTTAATGAACTTTTGCAATAGTTCTAGAAAAATTTGCCAACATTTCACAAACTTTTATATCTATACTTTGTGTAATTTTCTGAATATTTCTTATAAAACTTTCACAAACTTCTCCAAACCTTTATTAAGTTTCAGAAGATTTTGTCATTGTTTTGCAACCTTTATAAAGTGACACAATAACACAATTTTTTTGCAATATTTTCGCAAAATTTTGTGAACTCTTACAAAATTTTGGTGTTCTACAAATTCTTTTGTAGTTTTTATAAATCGTTAACTAAATTTCACATGCTTTTACAAATTTCAGTTTCTAAAACTTCGTAAAATTTTCACAAACATCTGTCGACTTTTCTTCTATGATTTGTAAGTATTTTACGAAGCTTTACATAATTTTGAAAATGGTTTGCAATTTTTTGGTGCTTTTTATGAACTTTTTGTTAGATTTTAGAGATGCACCAGAACCAATCAACAGAGAAGAAGAAGAAGAAGAAGAAGAAGAAGAAGAAGAAGAAGAAGAAGACGCAGAGATTGGGGCTGGCTGAACCTGTCATGTTTTCCAAAGAATAGACGTGACCTATTTCCTTCACTTTATATAGAGGTTACAATATTTTCAATGGACATAACTGTCCTATAATACAAAATAATAACAAATATGCCCTAATAAACACGCCCCATACAATCCAGTCAATGTTACAATTTATAGTTTGGATCTGGATCAGACCTTAATATGATTCAATCCATCATCACATAATACTTTCGTACAAACTTTTATAAACCTTGATGAAGGTCTACAAATTTTTTGTGAATATTCTCACAAATTTTTGTCAATTATTTTGAAAATTTAATATAAGTTTTATAAATGTTTCACATATTTTAACAAACTGTTAGGAACTTTTGCAATATTATTCAATTTTTTGACTGTGTGTTTTTTTTTAAAATTTTTACATACTTTTCATACATTTGTTCATTTTTGTAAAATTCTTAGATTTTTTTTTCATTAGTAAGTTTTTGCAAAATTTTTAGGCAACTTTCCTAATGTCTTGCAAATTTTTATGTAAATATCCTTTAAAAACTTTACAATCTTTAGAATTTTCATAACATTTTGCCAATGTTGTGCAAATTCTTATGTGCCTTTGATAAACCTTCTAGAAACACTTGCACAAACTTTAATAAGTTTCAAAATATTTTACCAACTTTGAATAAACTAGAAAATCTTCATAAAGTTTTATAAGTCTTTATGTACTTTTTGTAAACCTTTCACAAACCTTCCTAAAGTTTGTCAATTCTTTTTGAAGTTAAGCAAATCTTGCACAAAATTTGTCAAATTTATATACTTGTTGATTTTTGATAAACGTTCACAACCTTACAACCTTTTATGAAGTTTCCCAAACATTTATGAACTTTTCCAAAAGTTTTAGACAATTTTGCCATCCTCCCACAAAATGGTATATCAATATTTTGTAAAATTTTAATGTACTTCTTCCAAGACTTTCACAAGCTTTTTCAAGTATTTATTAAGTTTTAGAAAATTTGGTCAATGCTTTGCAATTTATTTGAAGTTTTACATAATTTTGCAAACTATTTCTAAATATCTATGAAAATTTTAAAAATTGTGCATAATTTTTACAGTTTTTCTTTTGTAAACTTTCATAAAACTTTTGCATACTCTTTCACAAAATTTTACAAAATTTGTGCATAACTTTTACAATTTTTGTTTTAATGCTTTGAAAATTTTATTATTTTTTTTATAAACCTTTGACAAACATTCACATACCTTCATAAAGTTTCAGAAAGTTTGCCTTTGACAAACATTCACATGCCTTCATAAAGTTTCACAAACTTCCCCAAACTTTCCAAATCTTTATAAAAAAATTTAAATTTTTTATCAATTGGAAACTTTTGCAGCATTTGACATTTTTTACATTTATCTACTTTTGAAAACTTCAGGCAGATTATTTGAATTTCACAATTTTTTCATAAACTTTTGTGAAGATTTGAAACTATTTCAAATTTCGTAAACTTTTAGTGAGCCTTTGTGAACATTTTCAATATATTACTTTAAACTTTTGCAAACTTACAAATTTTACAAAATTTACAGTTTTTGATTAGTTTTACAAATTTGAAAAATCTTATCGATTTTTGAAATTTTACAGTTTCACAAATTTTACAAATTTTACAAGTTCCAAAAACTTTTGTGAACATTTTCAAATTATTTCCTACTTTTACAATCTTTACAAATTTTACAAGTTTTGTCAAATTTATGTTGTGTTTTTATACGTTTGATTGAATTTTACAAATTTCACAAATTTTGTGAGCATTTATAAAGTTTTGTAAACTATATGATAAATTTGCAAACTTTACAACCAAATTTTACAACTTTTGAGAAATTTTATGAATTTTAGAGACTCTTATCTAGACTTTTGGAATGTTTATAGGCTATTTCAAAATTTTGTGAATTTTATCTTTCAAAACCTTACCATCTTTTATAGATTTACAATTTTTGACAAATTTCACAATTTTTTCTTGTGTTTTTTAAATGTTTTTGTACTATTGCAAATTGTAAAAGTTTTGCAACTTTTGGTAAATTTTCACAACGTTTAGAACTGATGACAAAATTGTAATTACAACTTTTAACAAACTTTGACGTTCAAAATTTTATTATCAACTTTCAGGAACATTTTTAGAGTTTATGTCAGATTTTTTTTTGCCAATTCTGAACTTTCAACTTTTCACAAATTTTACAAGTTTTTGGGGGACTTTCTGAACATTTTAAAATTATGTTGATTTTTCGCAAACTTTAGAACCTTTAGCAAAATTCAAAATTTTTATTAATTCATAAATATTGCATTTTTAGTAAACTTATTCAATTTTACATTTTACATTTTACATTTTTTGACAAATTTGACAATTTTCACTAATTTTTTGTGAGCTTTTGTAAAAAATTTTAAACTATTTTTAAACTTTTGGAAAACTTTGTAACCTTTCATTAACTTTATCAAAGTTTGCAATTCTAGACAAGATTTTTAACTTTTATCAACTTTTGACAAAATCTACAAACTGCACATTTTATGAGCTTTTGGGAATATTATGAAGAATTTTCGCAAATTTACAATGTTAAGGTGGAAGATAAAGAAGTCAGAAAGAACCATTTGAACATCTTAGCAACAAAAAGTATGATAGTTTTGGTAACCGTTTTAGTGATGGGATGAATGTTATAATTATGTAAATGATATCTATTATTGTGATATTGAAAACTTTATTAAGGGTGTCTCAAGACGCCCCATCATGCAATCCCTTTTTCTATTGCACTCTTAGGGCGTGACAGAAATACAGGGGAAAACACCCAAACTGAGATTAAGTGTCATAAAATATGGTGTTTGTTTGGGCGTGTATGGAGGAGATTGAAATGGTATGATACAAATTTTGGTGCTATCTCTTTTGATGTTGGTGCTAGCAAGAAGATTTTTCAGTGCACCATCATTGGTTTCTACATGGAAAAATCAGAGTTTAAATGTAGTGCAATTATTTATTTATTAGTTGCTAGTTGTATAGTGGTCTTTATGTAGCTAATGATATTGATTGAAGAGGTTGTTCTTTTTAGTGTGTATTGCCCTCAACAAGAGAAATTGAGAAGACATGGGCAAATTTTTGAAACTTTCAGAAGTTCTATTTTGATAGTTTTGTGGTTCCACTAATTATTGATACTGAAATATTTTACATAATTCACAACGATGTTATCACCTTTTTCCTACATGATGTTAATAAACTACAATTTTATGGTTATGAGAAAAAAATAGAAAGTGATTAGGAAATCTGAGCACAAGAGTGCCTAATCAGTTAATTGATGTGAAGTAAAATGCACGGATTAAGATTTGTTAACTTCGTCTTGCAAGGTAATCATGAATTTTTCAAAGATTTCATTACTAATGTTACAAAATTTTTGGGAAACAAATTTTATAATTTTCGATAAGATTTTGTCTTAAAATTAGACAATGCCGCAAAAGGGATAGACATAGGATAGATCCTAGAATTAAGTGGTGGGCACTGAAAGGAGCTAAACAAGGAATGTTTGTAGAGCATGTAGTTAAGGAAGCTGATTGGTGTCTCGTGGAGGATTCAAAATCAATGTGGAATAAGATAGCGGGTGGCATGAGAAAGGTGGCTAAGGAGGTATTGGGTGAGTCTAAAGGCGGCGCACCGCTAGGTAAGGATACATCATGGTGGAACGAGGATGTCAAATTAGCTATTAAGGTTAAAAGAGAGTGTTATTGAAATCTAAGTAAGAGTCGTGATAATGAGAATTTGGAGAAGTATATAATAACAAAGAAGGAAGCTAAAAAAGTAGTTCTAAACGCGAGGGATAAGGTATATAAGGAGGTTTATGACAAGTTGGATACCAAAAAGGGCGAGAAGGATATTTATAGGCTTGCAAAGATGAGAGATAGAAAATCGAGGGATCTGGGTATGGTTAGATGTATCAAAGATGAAATGCAAAGGGCTTTAGTCAAAGATGAGGAGATTAAGGAGAGATGAAAAAATTATTTTGATAAGCTATTTAATGAAAGTCATGCTCAGGATCTTGGAGACTTCTACATTCTTTTTCATGAGATGAATCATGACTTCATGCGCAAGATTCAAAAGAAAGAAATTGCAGAGGCTTTGAAGAAAATGAAATCAAGAAAGGCAGTTGGCCCAGATGGTATACCTATCGAGGCTTGGAAATGCTTGGGAGAGAAATGTTTAGAATGGTTGACAAATCTTTTTAACAAGATTTGGCGGACAAATAAGATGCCTAATGAGTGAAGGAAGAGTACTTTGGTGCCTCTATATAAGAATAAGGGTAATATACAAGATTGCACAAACTATCGTGGTATAAAACTCATGAGTCATACTATGAAACTTTGGAAGAGGGTGATTGAGTCTAGGTTGAGGAAGGTTGTCATGATATCGGAGAATCAATTTGGTTTTATGCTTGGAAGATCAACTATGGAAGCTATACATCTTCTCAGACAACTTATTGAGAGATATAGAGAGGAACAAAGATTTGCATATGGTTTTTATTGATTTGGAGAAGGCATACAATAGAATACCTAGGGACGTTCTCTGGTGGACAATTATGAAGAAAGGTGTTTCTCTCAAGTACATTAGTATAATTAAAGATATGTATGAAGGAGTAGTAACCAATGTCCGCACTTGTAGAGGGGTGACAACCAATTTTCCTATAACGGTTGGGTTACATCAAGGATCTGCTTTAAGCCCTTTCCTATTTGCTATAGTGATGGATGAGCTTACGAGATCAATTCAAGAAAATGTGCCGTGGTGTATGTTGTTTACTGATGATATTGTTTTGATTGATGAGTCTAGAGCTGGGGTTAATGCTAAGTTAGAATTATGGAGACAGACATTGGAAGCAAGAGGTTTTAAGTTGAGTAAGAGTAAGACAAAGTATATGGAATGTCGGTTTAGTAAGCAACGAAGTAGTGATATGAGTGTAGTGAAGCTTGGTGAGCAAGAAATACCGGTGGATGATTGTTTCAAATATTTGGGATCTATCATTCAAAAGTATGGAGAAATTAATGGAGATGTAAATCATAGGATAAAGGTTGGGTGGATGAAATGGAAAAGTGCAACTGGAGTGTTGTGCGATCATAGAATGCCATTGCGGTTGAAGGAAAACTTTTATAGGACGACTATTAGGCCCGCTTTACTATATGGTACAGAATGTTGGGCTGCCAAGAGACATCATATTCAAAAAATGAGTGTAGCTGAGATGCGTATGCGTAGATGGATGTATGGAAATACAATAAAAGATAAGATTCAGAACGAGGAGATACGTAAGAAGGTAGGCGTTGCACCCATTGAAAATAAGATGAGAGAGAATCGTTTACGGTGGTTTGGACATATTCGGCGAGGGCCTAATGATGCTCCAGTTAGAAGGATGGAGAAACGGGAAAATATATTAGTTAAAAGAGGTTGGGGTAGGCCTAGGAAGACTTGGATGGAGATGATAGGAAAGTATATGAATGCTTTGAACCTCACCGAGGACATGGCATTGGATAAAAATGATTGGAGGAGAAGGATTCATGTGGAAGACCCAGAATGATTTTCTTTTTTTGGTTCATATCGCCGACCCCAATTGTTTTGGGATAAGGCGTAGTAGTAGTTGTTGTTGATGAGATTTTGTCGACTTTTATTATTTCATGAAACTTTAGTTTCATGATTCTAAATTTTTGTGGACTTTTATGATCTTCACGAGCAGTGTTGTTTAAGTACCTACTCCTTGAGCGTTAAGCGTATACAATGTTTTAGTTTTTTGATAAAAAACATGAAAACCTTAGTTCCAAGCCCTAATACTCTCTTTCTCTGTTTTTCTGCTTCATATTCTAGTGACGGGGGACAAATTTTGGGTTGTCGGTGAGGGTCAACCGTCAACAAGGTGTGTGCTTGCTTCTCTCTCTCTCTCTCTCTCTCTCTCTCTCGTCGAAAGAAGATCAACATTACCACTCAGGAAGAACAACAAAATGTTGAACCCATGAACCGAACAAGATGGAAAACAAAAATAGAAATATAGAAAAATAAGAAGCTAAAGAAAAAGAAACTATAGACAGATAGCAACAGACTGAAAAGGTGTATAGTGTTTTGGGTCTGGATCCTATACCAGACCCGAGTCCATTCCATTTATGTATAAGTGTATAATTTTAAGTGTTTTTTTATCTGGGTTCGGATATTTCACTAGACCCGACCCGACCCGACCCACTGTGTACACTTAAGTGTATTTATACAAAGCATTAGGTCACGATTTCTGATATACAAAAATCGTGACAGCCGCAGTTGCCCCCTTTGGATTTCTCTTCTCGTCTCTCTCTCTGTTTTCTCTCTTAATGCAGGTACAAATGAAATTCTATCATGGTATCAACGCATAGATCCATCTAGAGGCAAAAAAAACTCTGGCTCGTGACAACGATCAAGTATTTGAGGTTTTCGCTTCTCTCTTTCTTTTTGTTCTTCTTTCTCTTTCGTCTCTTTTCTGTCCCTCTTTCTGAATCTTCTTGTGTACTCACATCTCACGTGAGTTTCATCTTTGTGAATCTGTGATTTACGGGAACTCTATTCACGTGAATCCAGATCGTGGATTGACTGCATTTCACGTGAACTGGTTCACGTGAAGCATCAGTTTTCTCCCAGATCGTGGGTTAACAACTTTTCACGTGAACTCGTGAACTGATTCACGTGAAACATTAAATTTATTTCTATTAATCATTTGATCCTCTTTTACTCCATCTTTTCCAAAGTCTCTCTGCATATTCGGATGCTATAGTACTTCCCTTTGATTCCTTGTGTTCTGCTGCGCATTATTATTCTTGATTATCCTTTGATTCCTTGTGTTCTGCTGTGCATTATTATTCTTGATTATCCTTTGCTGTGATTATCCTTTGCTGTCAAAAAAACAAAAAACAAAAAGGGGATACTTAACGTGTGATTACCTTTTCGCGCAAGCCCTTTTGGTGCACAGAAAAACCCAAGTTTCTCCATTTTCTGAATTTAACAGTATGTTATTCTCTGACAGCAAAAAAAAAAGGTGTTGGGCGAAGGTTAAGCATTTTTGTCTGTTGATTCTTATTTTCTATGGATCCCTATCACCCTCAATCAAATCTTTCTTCAAGTTTTCTCAACCAACTTGTTTCTAAGAAGTTGAATACCTCAAATTTCTTGATTTGGAAGAGGCAAATTATTCCTTTCATAAGGAGTCAAGGTCTCTTAGGTCACCTGGATGGAACCACTCCAGTTCCACCAGAATTTAGCCCGAGAGAAGAAAAAGATGATAAAGGGACGAGTTCAATCGTGTATGTCAAAAATGTTGAATTTCTCAATTGGGAAAAAAATGACCAATCAGTTGTTGCATACATCACATCCACCCTGTCTCAAGAGATCCTTCTTGCCATTCCTGACAATTGTACAACTCTGGGAACGACTGATTCAAACGTATTCGCAGGTTTCTCAAGCAAGAGTAGTTTTTCTAAAAAGGGAATTTCAGTTGTTAAGGAAAGATTTCATGACCATCATGGAATATTTAAACAAGATGAAGACCATCACAGATTAACTTGCAGTTATAGGGTGTGCCGTTAGTGACAATGACATGGTGCAACAAACCCTGAGTGGATTGGGATCTGACTACAATATGATAGTCACTTCATTATTGTGTCTCCCTGTTCTTCCTACCTTTGATGAGCTACGCGCAAAATTGATTCAGTATGAAATGACTCTGAAGGGATTCTCTGAAGAAACTCATAATCATTCAAATTCTCAAGAAGTTTTTGCTACAAGAGTGACTTATGGTAGAGGACGAGGACAAGGAGGACAAGGGCGAAGTGGACACGGAGGGCGTGATTTACTTCTCACTCCAAACATGTTTACTCATGCGCAGGGAACAAGATCCATTCCTACTTGCTTCCTTTGTAACAAAAAGGGACATATCAAGGCGAATTGTTGGCATAATCCAGGGAATAAAGGAAAGAGTCCACAGATGGAAATCAAGAGAAAGTTCACAAATACCAAAGGCAGTTGAGAGATTAAAGATTTGCTGATATCTGCCTTGTCAGATTTAAAATTGAAGCAGAGTGATGAAGGCACTTGGTTTGTCGATTCCGTGGCAGCGACTCATGTGACAGGCGATGCATGTAAAATTTCTAATCCTATTCCTTATTTTGGAAAAAGTAAGATTGTCACTAAAGATAGATCCCACCATCCTGTTTTCCATGTTGGAAAGACTGTCATTCCCATGTTACATTCAACTCTTACTCTTTCCGACGTTCTTCATGCCCCTGACATTAAGAAAAATATTGTCTCTGTCTCCAAACTTATTGATGATAATAATGCTTCAGTTGAATTCACTCCCTTCTCTATGCAGGTCAAGGACCTACGCACGAGGGAAACATTCGCTGAAGGAAAAAGACGAGGCAACATGTATGTCTTTGAAGAAGCTCCATGTCGTGATGTTCGCCCTTCTCACCTGATTTCAAAGCCTTCATCAGAGTCATGTTCATCCTCTTCTGCTAGTGTTTTTAGTATCTCTGAATATAATAAGCCATCCTTATGGCATAGTAGGTTAGGACATTGTGGGAGTCATTTTATTGAGAATCTTGTTTCTAATAATCTCATTCCAAAAGAAAGTCTTAAAAGGGATGAGAGCAATCATAAATGTTCCAGTTGTCTTTTATGCAAGAGTCATGTATTGCCTTTCCATTCAATTAATAAGAGAGCTTCAAAACCTTTTGAGATTATTTGTTCTGATGTGTGGGGACCCGCCCCAATTGTCTCTAGGTCTGGAAGCAGATATTATCTAATCTTTGTTGATAGCTATTCTCGATACACTTGGATATATTTCATTAAAAATAAGTCAGAAGTCTTCTCTTTGTTTCAAAATTTCTTTTCCTTGGTCAAAAATCAATTTTCTGAGTCCATTCAGTTTTTCCAATGTGATGGAGGTGGGGAATTTTCATCCCATGATTTTATTTCTTTTCTTCGAGATAACGGAATAGGAAGAAGAGCGTCCTGCCCTCACACTCCTCAACAAAATGGGATTGTTGAACGAAAACATAGACATATCGTTGAAAGTGCTATGAGTATGCTGCATGACAACAATCTTCCCACCAACCTATGGACAAAAGCCTTTCATTCTGCCGTGCATGTGATAAATAGATTGCCGATGGTTGTTCTGGAAAATAAGTCTCCTTATCACTGCCTCTTTGGAGCTCATCCTAGTTATCATGATCTGCGTGTTTTTGGATGTGTTTGTCATGTGCATGTTGATCGGTCTCTGAGAAACAAGTTTCAAGACAAGGCCCAGAAGTGTAGGTTTGTGGGATACGCAGATGACTACAAAGGATATAGGTGTTATGATCCCACCAACAAACGTATCAGAATCTCAAGAAATGTTGTCTTTAATGAACAAAATTTTGATGACAAAGCTGATGCAACGAATATACCAACTGAAGTTTACTATCCTTGGTTGAGTTCAGAACTTTTTGCTAGCTCCAGCGAAGCATGTTCACCAGATTGCGTGCAGCAAGAAGAAGAGATGTCTGAAAACACTGAGACGTCGGGGCCACATAATTTAGAAAAAATACCTGGCAGATACAAAGGCATTGTCTATTCTAGACAGAGACCGGTGACATCAAGCCATTCAGATCATACTTCAATCATCAATCTGTCCCCTTCTCACACTTTTAAGATCAGAAAATCGAGCCGCATACGACATCCCATTGACAGGTGGGTTAGCTATAACAACTTCTCCTTGGATCTTCAGTTGTTTTTAACTGCTCTCAATAAAGAAGATGAGCCCACTATGTACTACCAAGCAGCCACTTCTACCAAGTGGGTAGAAGCCATGAATGATGAAATGCAAGCTTTGCATGAATGCGGAACTTGGGAAGTTGTTTCTAGACCGCCTAATAAAAATGTTGTCGGATGTAAATGGGTCTACAAGATAAAGTACAAGCCAGATGGAACTATTGAGCGATACAAGGCAAGGCTCGTGGCAAAAGGATTTACTCAAGAAGCAGGGCAAGACTATGATGAGACTTTTAGTTCGGTTGTAAGAATGGGAACAATTCGAATTATTATCTCTCTGGTTGCTGAACATGGGTGGAAGTTAAGTCAGCTTGATGTAAATAATGCCTTCTTGCATGGGGACTTGAAGGAGGAAGTGTATATGGAGCAACCCCTTGGATATCAAGAACAAAATTGTAAAACCCATGTGTGCAGGTTAAAGAGAGTTATCTATGGTCTGAAGCAAGCATCTCGCTCTTGGTTTGATAGCTTCTCACTAGAGATTCAGAAATATGGATTTTCACGTTCCATGCTGGACCACTCATTGTTCTTTTTCAGAAGCGAGACTGTGACCACTCTGTTATTAATTTATGTTGATGATATTGTTATCACAGGAAACTTTGCGGTCCACATCCAAGAAGTGAAAGACTTAATAGGTCAGAGGTTCAAAATGAAAGATCTTGGAACTCTACGCTATTTTCTTGGTGTAGAAGTTGATAATCAAACTCATGGCTTGACGTTCACTCAACACAAGTACACTGTAGATGTTCTCCGCAAGGCAGGCATGAAAGACTGCAAACCTCTGGAAACTCTGAGTATTCTGCATCACAAACTTAGTGTCCATGATGGAGATTTGTGTGATGATCCCACCAGGTATCAAAGCATAATAGGGATGTTACAGTATCTCACCTTCACTAGACCTGATATTGTTTATGCAGTCAATTAAGTATCTCAGTTTATGCATGCGCTATGTACTGGACATATGGAAGCTGTTAAGGGGATCCTTAGATATCTGAAAGGGACTATTGGGGATGAATTGACATACTCACCACAATCATATGGCAAAGATGAGCATGGGCTTAATGTATATTGTGATGCAGACTGGGCTGGAGATCCTGATGAACGAAGATCTACATCAGGATATTGTGTTTTCATTGGAAGAAATTTAGTCTCTTGGAGCAGTAGAAAAAAAAAGCTATCGCAAGATCAAGTACTGAGGCTGAGTATAGATCTATGGCTGCTGCTACTGTCGAAGTCACATGGATCAAACATCTACTGATTGAAGTAGGAGAAAGGATCTCCCACACTACCTTGCTCTGTGACAACCAAAGTGCTATTAACATGTCATTCAATCCAGTACATCACAGTCGTGCTAAGCACATTGAGATTGACCAACACTTTGTGAGACAGAAAGTTGAAGAAAAAGAGTTGAGCCTGAGTTCGTCAATACTGAAAAACAAGTTGCGGACCTGTTTACGAAAGGGTTAACAAATGATCGTTTTTGGACACTCAAAGGCAAGTTGTGCATGGTCCATAACCATGATCAACTTGAGGGGGGGTGAAAAAGGTGTATAGTGTTTCAGGCCTGGATCCTATACCAGACCCGAGTCCATTCCATTTATGTATAAGTGTATAATTTTAAATGTGTTTTTTTTATCTGGGTTCGGATATTTCACTAGACCCGACCCGACCCACTGTGTACACTTAAGTGTATTTATACAAAGCATTAGGTCACGATTTCTGATATACAGAAATCGTGACAGCCGCAGTTGCCCCCTTTGGATTTCTCTTCTCGTCTCTCTCTCTTTCTCTCCCTCTCTCTCTCTGTTTTCTCTCTTAATGCAGGTACATATGAAATTCTATCATAGACAACAAAGCCAAGCTCAACCAGGAGCCGCTGGACTAGAAGGCACCATCGATGAGTGAACGTTGATCATAAGGAAGGGGAGGTCTCTAAGATGCATACATCAACCCGGATTTTATGGACAAGATTATTAAGGACAACCGGAATTTGACGAAAAATAACATCATTGTACGCCATCTAAACAAACCATCAAGTAGTAAGCAACCACGTCTTCCAGATCAGCTTCCACCGCTTTCATTGTCTAATTCGAACAGGGCCCAGGAGCAGATCAAGCGCGAAAGACTCCTATTTGACAATTACGTTCGAAGATCTTCACGTCCTATTAAAAAGAACCACAAAGATTAGGCAGGAGCAGAATAAACGAAAGGTAGTTTCTTCAGCAGCTTGACAAAGCACACACCAGCTAGGAAACTGAAAACCCAACTTCTTTAAATAACTGTGAGTATGAACCCTATCATGCAAAATTAACCAAGTCAAGACCCAAGATCTTGGGGAAGGGCCCTTAGCCCATAACACGCACTCAGGGAACCAATCGCCCCCCTGGGGGAGCAACAATCTATACACTTTGTGGGTGTGAAACGCACCATTTGGCGCAATCGCCCATTGCAACCAATGATCGTAATTTTTCGCGTCCCCAATTTGTTCTCTGAAAAACAATAAGGCTCTTAGCCACATGCTTTGCAAGTGCGAGATCGTCAACCCTCGGGTTCCATGACGAAGACGAGATAAATCAGGAGCACCATATTTAGCATGAAGCAAACGAGCACAATGAGAACCCGGTTGATGGGTCATCCAACATTGCTTGGCCACAAGAGCAATACTCCTCTGTTTGGGCGCAAAAACACCTAAGCCAGTCATACACCTAGGTAACACCACCATTTGCCAACCAACCAAATGGTGCTTACCCTGGAGTTGACACCCAGACCAAAAGAAATCCGCTATTAAACGACAAATCTGCTTCTCCACACCCACAAACATCACGAACATTGACATAAAAATTCAGGGATAGAGGAAAAAACATGTGTGATTAAAGTCAGATGGCCAGGAATGAAGAGATAAGACGTCTGCCACAAAAAAAGCTTGTATTTCACTTTTTGAATAGTTGGAGCCCAAGCAGCGGAGGAGATGCGCTTCACTTGTAACGGTAGGCCCAAATACGTCATTGGCAACTCAGAGATCGCATAATTAAAAATATGTTGTCGCAAGCATAGAAGACTCAACATTGAACATAGTAAGAGAGCATTTGCTATCATTTAAAGAAAGCCTAGAAAGAGAGAAAGAACTGGAGAATAAGTTTGAATCTAGGCATCTGCTGCACGTTTGCTCGCCCAAAAATAATCATATCATCAACATAAATAAGAATATGGTCCGAAAAATCCAGAACATTTAAAGGATCTATGAGACACTTCTTCGCATCACGCTTAAGCAACAACACGAGATCCTTAGCAATGGCATTGAACAACAAAGGCGAGAGAGGGCAGCCTTGCCATAATCCATGCCCCAACTTGATTTGACCACCTCTAATGCAGTTAATCTTAATTATGACTGAAGCATTAAAGACCAATTCCCTCACCCACACAGAAAAACGATGACCAATGCCAAAATTAGATAACATTTAAAATAAGAAGGGCTACTGCACAGAATCAAAGGCTTTATGAAAATCTAATTTAAGAGAAAAATAGGGTTGACCACTAAGATGAAAGGAGTGAATGACTTTAGAGGCCAAGATGAAAGAATGGTGAATCCTCTTATTGTGGATAAAGGCGAACTGAGAGTTCAAAAATATTTGGTAAGCCACGACCTTCAACCTATTAGCAAACACCTTGGCGATCATCCGATAGAGGGCACTCATAACAGAAATGGGGCGAAACCTAGAGATATCAGTGGCATCATCATCTTTCAAAATTAGAGATATAATTGTCAGGTGGATTTGAATAGTCAATCTGGAGTTGCGATAGAACTCATCAAACATGCTAATAACATCAGGCTTGACACAAGACCAAAAAATTCTGAAGAAATCCACATGAAACCCATCAGAACCTGGAGCTTTTCCCCATCAGAACCTGGAGCTTTTCACCCCGACAAACCTTTGATGGCCCTAAAAATCTCGTCTTCAGAGAACTTCATTTGCATAGATCTGGCTATTGAATCGACCCAACAAAAACATGATCGATGACACCCTCCGCGGTAAGCGAAACTGAGTATAAATCTTTAAAATACTGAGTGATAGCTGAAATAACGTGTTGATTAAAGTACGGAACACTCCCAATGGTGATTGATGGAACAACATTCCTCCTATGATGCTGAGAAGCATATGAGTAGAAAAATTTATTATTACCGCCTCCAGCCGCAAGCCATTTCACCCTAGCCCACAACTTCCATCTAATTTCCTCCTCGACCCTCCAGTTTTTCAAAAGCGTTGATAACTCAATGGATCTGGCCTGCAAAACAGATAGAGACTCCGGGGAAGAAATAGTTTGATACAACACTGAAATCTCTTGCTCCCAAACAGCCGTTTGCTTAAATTTAACCACATCTCGGTTATAGAGCCAAGCCTTGATATCCTTAGCGAGATGAGACAACTTCGCATGACACCAGATAGCCGCCCACTGCTCATTTGAGGGTTTGTTCCAAGAGTCAGAAATAATCGTGGGAAAATCTGGCTCCTGGAGCCACCATTGTTCAAACACAAAACTCCTGGCGGATTTAAAACCATTCCCTCAAAGAGTGATTAACTGACCATGATCCGAGATAGAAGGAGCTAGCAAGACACACCTAACATCGAGAATGAGATCCAACATATTTGGAGTGACAAAAACCCTGTCAAGAACTCTGCAACATAGGCGAATCTGCCTATTCAACCAAGAAAAACACTCCTCGATAAAATGAATAGGGTAAAGGTGATGCGTATAAACAAAATCTTGGAAACCTTGCATAGATGGATTATGAATAACAAGGTTATTAGAATCATGAATAGACAAAAGGCAATTAAAATCTCCCATTAGAAAATGGTACTCCCCGTTTGAGACGACGATCCTATTTAAGTCGTTCCAGAAAGCAGGCCTCATGACGACGTGATTAGGGCCTGTTATCATCGCAAAATTTTTCCCCTCCCTTGCGAGAGAGAAACGAATTTCGCGAGTCAAACTCGACCAAAGTTTTGAAAATGGTTTTGAAAATTACTCGCCTCCGTTTTGAAAATTTGCGGGAAAATTCCATGGAATGGGATTAGCCTGTCGGTACGAGGTTCAACCGTTCCTGGCGCCTTTACCAGGGGTAATTGAACCAAGGACCAATTATGTGCTTTAACTTGACTCAAATATCTAAATTAAGCTCTATTTTTCCTAAAATGCACAAAGAATCAGGCTTGTGCTATGGAATTTTGAAAAATGCAAGTTTGAGAAAATATGATGTTTGCTTTGGAAAATTGAAATGTGCTTGAAAATTGATTGAAAAAGTACTTGAAATTGGGATTCCTGGGAAAATCATTGAAGTTCATTGAAAATCAGAAATTTGCATTGGAAAGTGATTTCTCAGGAAAACTTGAACTTTGGAAAATCGATTTTGAAATTTGGAATTGCTTTGCTGAGAAAATGGATTTGAGAATTCTAAGAAAATCTAAGAAATTCATTGGAAAATGACTTTTGAAATGGAAAATAAATTCTCAGGAAAACTGGAAAATATGAGAAAATCGATTTCTGAAAACTTAGGATTTTGAAATTTGAGAATTTGAAAACATAGGAAAATCTTGATTTGAACTTGGGAAATGCTTTGAAATGTCATTTGAAAACTTAGGATTTTGGGAAAATCAAATCCTGAGAAAGACTTGGTAAATCCTTGAGAAAATTGATTTTTCTGGAATTTAAATTGGAAAATGAATTTGAGAATAATGCAATTTGAATGATATGAATGAATGAATATGAATTTGAAAAGGGAATTTCAATTGAGAAATTGGGAAATCCTTTTAAGACTTTGAAAAAATGCGGTGCATTTTGAAGTTAGCCTAAGTGTGTAGGCTGAATGTGGCTAATATGAAGATCATAAATCTTGGTTTTCTTCGTATTCTGACTATGGCCATAAATACAAATCCCACCGAGTTTATAAACTCCATAAGAGCTTGTGCACGTGCCATTCGTGTAAACCATAGTGGATTTGAAATAAATGCACATGAATCATACATCAAATATCGAAATTTGCATAAATTAAACTATATGCAATGCAGCCCTATTCTAAGCAGAAAAGTAACTCTTATTCCAAATTATTACATTTGAGTTTACATTGAATTGAAATAAAGAAAATAAAATCTAAGTCTTCTTTCTTGAATGTTCCTGCAAAACTAGAAAACAAGGTTAGCACAAAAATATAGGTTTTTCTGAATTTATCCGAAAATATGGGAAATTATCGGATATTATTCAGATATAAACCCAAAATCATACCCCCTTTGATATAAACATGATGAATAATGAATAAATTTCGAAAATAAACTTGAAAATTCGAAATTGGGGTCAAAATGACCAAAATACCCCTGATGACCTTAAAATCAGGGTTTTCTGAAAGAATTTTTGTAAATTTTGGAAAATTGAAAATCAAATGAAATAAATCAAACATAATATGATAAAATATGATGATATGCATGAAATTTTGGAGAATTAGAAAATGAAATTTCGAAATTTAGGTCAAAATGACCAAAATACCCCCAATAACAAGACTATGGCCTTGAAACCAGGGTTTTCTGAAATAAATTTTGCAAAAATGGAAAATGTGAAATGCATATGACATTGAAATCAACCCTAATATGATTCTACATGCTTATTTATATGATAAAAACCATAAAATGGCGAAAATATCATAAAATATCAAATTTAACTTGATTTTCGGTTGATTTTCGCTTCTGAATTTAGAGATAAACTAACACATGGAGCAAATGAACTTGGAATTAAACAAAATTTGGCATGGACACCTAAAATAACCCTAAAAACAGAATGAAGCTCGAAAATCTAATTTTTTTGTATTTTTAAATATGGAAATTCAAATAAAAACCCTAAATTTTATGATTTTTGCCTAAAATATTGATTCTAAAGGGGATTTAGGATATCAAACTTCCATAAAAATTTCCCAAATTTTATGGGGTGACAGAGGACAGTAAGGCAAGGATTTTTGCCTTTTACACTTTCTGTTTTTGACCTATGGTCGGAGCTGTACCACTCCGGCAAGTCGGATCGGAATCCGGCGACTCTAGTAAATGAAGGAAACAGACAGGTTTCGGTAGAAAATGTGGTAAAAATGGTAGACAGATGGGAAAATGGCTGAAATTGTGGGAAAATGTCCCTGACAAACAAAGGAAAATTTGATATTTTGACACTATTGGGATTCGGGTTACGGTTTGGAAAAGGCCATCCTGTTATCAGAGACCTAAATTTCTGAGATTTCTGGACATTGGAATCTGTTAGACAGAAAGAGAAAATCCGGGAAAAATAATGAAACAGATCCAAAAATTCCCAAATTTTGGGAAATTGCAGAACATTATGTTAGGAAAAACTTTCATGTTGAAAGTTTTTGCAGACAGGCTATAGATTGAACAGACTCGATGTATTAGGGTATGTCTGTACCCTGACACAGGAAAATCAAAATTTTCCCAGGGGTCTGGGAAATCCGATTTTTGACAGAGGTCAAAACTTACTGGAAAAAGCTCAAAATTTCCAGATCATTAGTAGATTCAATCCTGAATCCACTGTGATTTTTATAGAATGATTCGAATCCCACATAAGGGTGAATCCGAAGGTTTTTGTCTGCTAAAGCAGGAATTGAAATTTTTGGATGACAGAAAACCCGATTTAGAGTTTGGTTGGTTTAGAAAGGTTCCGAAACCCGAATTGAATCAAAGTTTTGACAGTACAACAAAGACATGTAAACCTAACTACTCTAAAATTTACAAAATTTTTAAATGCATAAAATCACATAAATTGCTGTATGGACTTTGTCTAAAAACTAAAATTTTACAAATTTTAAACTAAGTAAAGCATGGTTCATATATGAAACGAAATAACTAGCAAAACGAATTAATCTAAGTGCATGCAAACATAAGATGACATGAATCATAAAACTAAAACCTAAATCGAGGAGGATATGATCAATTTAATATTGGCTCTCCAAAATGAGAGATTCGATCCATTGAGTGGACGGATCTTTTCATTTTTTAGCCTACACATAAAGCACAAGTTTTGTATTTATCTATATATATATATATGTATATATATATATAGAGAGAGAGAGAGATTAAATGAGAGTTTTCAACAATATGAAACCAGCTTTGGTCTGATCTCACGTTGTGTTTAAATAAACCATGTGATAAATATCTTAAAAAAAAAAATGAAAGCCAAAGGGTAAAGCAACACTTTACCTTGAGAGAGGGCTGGAAGATGGGGATGGCTTGGATGTGGAGCAGCTGCTGCCAGGCGTGAGGGAGGTGTGGCTGTTGGCTGGGAGCTTGAAGGTGATGCTTCCAAGTGGAGACCGGCTGAAGCAAGGTGGAGGCTGCAGCTGTTTGTTGAAGCAGATGGTGGCTTGAACCGGCTAGGCGTGGAGGCTGCAGCTGGAGATGACCGGAGGTGCTGGTTGGAAGTGTAAGCTGTGGCTGTTGTGGCTGCAGCTGAAGCAAGAGGGTTGCAAAGAGTTGGTGCTGGAGTACCAATGGAATTTGATGGTGGCTGCTGCAGGGGTGCTGCTGGAGATGTCACCTAAGCAAGGGAGTTGGGGAGTATCTTGGAGATGCCAGCTGAAGGTGGGCTGACCGGCTGAAGAAGGAAGGTCTGCTAGAGAGCTGTTGATCCCAACCGTATGGTGATTGCTTGGGCTGAAGCTGCATCCAAGTGATGGCTGTCGGCTGGAGAAAGGAGCTTGAAAGGGGGCTGCAACAAGGATGGTTGCAATGGAGAGCCAAGAGGGAGGGAGAGTATCTGAAGAAGATGGTTGAATGTTGCTGCAGCTGCAAAGAGGATGTCGGAGGTTGAAGATGATCTGGAGCTGCTGGGCATGGAGCTTCAAAGAGGTTGGAGGGCTGCTGTGGCTGTAGCAGCTAAGGAGAGAAGAAGGGAGGTAAAGAGAGAGAATATGAGAGAGAATAGGAGAGAGGCGTGAGATGGGAGAGGAGCCGTTCTTTTTTTTTTTTCTTTTTGGTATTTGCTAACTTAGGTCTTAATCAACTAAGACCTAAGTTTCTAATAATATCAAATGACCTTTATGAAAAGCCATACGTGAATGGCTGGAGGCTAGGGAAAGGAAGGGAGGAAGGAAGGGAAGAAGGAAAGAAAGAAGGAAGAAGAAAAGAAAGAAAAAGAAAGAAAAGGGAAAAAGAAAGGAAAGAAAGAAAAGGAGGGAAAAAGGAAAAGGAAAGAAAGAAAGAAATGGGGCTGGAGGTTTGGGCAACCACCTCTCTAAAAAAAATAATACTACTAATAATAATAATAAATAAATAAAAATCAATAAAAACAAATAAAAAGAAGCATTTTTTTTTGAATAAAATAGAAATGCAAATGAATGGGCCATCTCAGAGCGGGTCCAAATTTTGATTTTGAAATTCATTTTGACGATTAGAGGGGTAAAATAGTCTTTTTAGAAAATTTTTAGACGAAACGAGCTATTTTTGGCAGTTTTTGAAACGAGCTCGGATTTTGAAGTTCAATACCCCGTTGCGAAGCAAATCCAATGTAGAATTTGAAAATGTAATTTTGAAAGAAATCCAAATTGTTTTTCTCGAGAAAATGCTTCCAACAAAACGAGCTATTTTTGGCAGTTTTTGAAACGAGCTCGGATTTTGAATTTCAATATCCCATTGCGAAGCAAATCCAATGTAGAATTTAAAAATATATTTTTGAAAGAAATCCATATTGTTTTTCTCGAGAAAATGCTTCCAACCGAAATGAGCTATTTTTGGCAGTTTTTGAAACGAGCTTAGATTTTAAAGTTCAATAGCTCATTGCGAAGCAAATCCAGTGTAAAACTTGAAAATTTGATTTTGAAAGAAATCCAAATTGTTTTTCTTGAGAAAATATTTCCAAATTTAGACTCCCGGGGTGAAAATGTCAATTTTGGAAACCCGAGGTTTGAAATTGATTTCCGAAAACTTTTAAAACTCAATCTGGATTGAAATTTATAAAACTGGAGTTCTGGACTTCGAAAATGAAATGAAATGTGATGAAATGTTATGAAATGCTAAGAAATGATATGAAATGATGAGAAATGACATGCGAAATGCAGACCCTGAATGGAGAATTTTAGATGTTAGACCCCGATTGGCAGCTGTACCAGTTTAAAAAGCATTAAAATTGATAAAATTTGCAAAATAGCTCAAGAAATGGTTTTCGGGACTCTACTGGATCAGAGTGACACTGAAAATTGAGGTTCGAGCTGGATTGAACTGAAATGAGCTGGATTGAGCCGAGTTTTAGAGTTTCAGAACTCAAATGAACTGACCAGGCACTGACTCAACTGACCTTTCCGACTGAATTTTCAAGAAAAGCTGTCATTTTTAGAGAAATGGTACGGAATGGTCACTGGAGTGAAGTGAATTACGAACTTGAGCTGACTTTGAGCTAAAAAAAAGGTCAATAATACTGACATGAACTAAAATCGAAGCTCGAACACTAGCTCAATTGGCTGAACTCAGCTCAATTTCAGCTGAAAGAGCTGAAATGGACTAAAATGGGCTCCTAGACACTTGGAAAGGCTTTTGAACTGAAATTGGAGCGCTTGAACTCGTGGTGAGCTCAAGTTAGACTCTGGGGAGTATGACTGACTATGACTGACTGACTATGACTGACTGACTTAGAGACAATTGGCCTGGATTTGAGTGAGAAGTAAGCTCATTTCTGAAGAAATGATCCCATTTTGGCAGGAATGGTCAAAAATGAAAATGGTTTATTCCTTATGAGATCAGATGAGCTTGAGATGACTGATATTCTAACTGTCTTGAACTGACCAATGAGCTTGGTTGACTCCGACTGACTGGGGTCCGGGATGACCAAGGGGTAAAATGGTAATTTTCCTAATAAAAATGGGTAAAATGGTGATTTTTTGAAACTGACTCGGGGTTTGACTCCTACACTGACCTAACAGGGTTGGCACTGAACAAGGAGGATTGTTTGAGAATGAATGAGGAAAATTTGGGGTGTTTACAGGGCCATACACAACAGTGACCACGACTCTCATGCCACTATCTTGTAAAGTGAAGGTAACAAACAATGAAAAAAGACCCATGTCCAGCTGAAAAATTTGTAAAGACTGCTTCCCCAAAATAAGGATACCATCGGCATGGCTGACCGCAGGCTGAAAAAATAGTCAGCACCCCTCCATATATCAGAGGCAACAGAATAAGAAACATCATCCATCTTGGTTTCACAAATAGCAATCAGGTCAGTCTTCTCCTGTCTAACCCAATTAGCCGGAAACATACGCTTGGCGGGGCAATTCAAGCCCTTGATATTCCAACAAAGAGACTTCATGACACACAATCAGGGAAAATTCAGAGTGTGTGGCCTCGCCGACCTTCGTGGAGACCAGATATCGAAAGCCGTAACATTGAAGGGGTTGCTCCTCCTACTTCTACTACCATTGCTAACGTGCCGATGCCGAACAACCCCTGCACGCTCAGTAGCTCTCGAAGAACCGGGAGAATCACCCCTCAAACTAGAGACATCACCAAGTGAAGGACCTAGGGAGCCACATACGATAATACAGACTACCAAAATGGTAGATACCATATCGACAGTTATATAAAGCACCTGCGATGAGGAGAGAGATATCAAGCATCAGGGCTGCCTCTTCAACCTCAACACCCAAAGGTGACAGAGGGGGGCGCTGCCGAGGAATCAGTGGAGCGGAAGGGAGAGCCACCCCCTCAAGATCTACACACAAAATCAGTGACGACAGTGGTAGTAGTAGTGGCCTTAGTGACAGTAGGCGAGAAGGAAAAAGTAATCGATAAGCCAATAATCATGCTTCTGTGAGCCTCACTCTGGAGCTAACATTAAACGCCATAATGTGAACCACCATTTAATCCAAACACCTGATTAGAAAAATAATGAAGGACGACGACAAAAATGACCTTTTCCCACCTTTTGCATGACTGTCCAACTGTGCAGCCAATCCACCTCGGGAAGGGGCGCTAGTCGTGTAAAACACTGATTCACTGATAGAGAATCCATGATGGTCATGAGCATGGGGAATAATTATGGACTGATCACCAATAGGATAATAATCAAAATTAGTTGCAGTTGATTACTCGGGGCTCCTCAGTAGAACGTTCGGCGGCTGTTGGAAGTGGGATACGAGGAGTCAAACAGACGTGAGGGGTTTGCCATCGTACGCCGTAGATGGTGACAATTTAGCTGGAACCGGAGTCAAAAAGGCTTTTCTGGTGAACTGTCTGGGCAGAGCATGCGATAGTCGGAGGGAGACCGAGATAGTTCTAATCTTGCTGGCATGAAAATAAATCTTCGGCTCCTGAAGATCTTCGATCTGCACCCATGGCGAGAAAGAAGTACGCTGCGAAGGTCGCTTAGAACTCTGATGGGCAAAGTGGTTCCTCAACACAGAAGAATCACGGGAGTCAAGATGCTTCCTGATTGAATGGTGATGAGAAACATTTGTTCGCCTTCGCTTCCAAAAAGGATGACGACGAGCAAGGAAAACTGAACCACACCTATGACAATCAAAGCGTTTTTGAAAATTCAGAGAGAAACATGCTGCACACCACCAATTCCCCGATATAGCGCGATGGAACTGAGATCTTCTGCGAAGGGCGTAGAAGGAGCTTTGCGATGGAGACAGGACCTGCTGCCAGCCCAGATCAGCGACCTAACGCGGAAGCTCCCGAAAAAAGAAAGGTGGGTCAAGCAGCACCATGGCAGAACAAGCTTCGAGAGGCTTCCTCCTAACGACATGGATTAATTTTTTGACGTCCGAGATATGTAGAGAACCCGCGTCCAAGCATGAATCAAAGACCTTCGAGAAATTAAAAAATAATCGGTACTTGAGTTCTTTCTCTCTCTTTCTGGGCTCTCTAAATGATAGCAAATGCTCTCTTACTATGTTCAATGTTGAGTCTTCTATGCTTGCAATGAATCAACGGATTTTTAATTGTGCGATCTTTGACTTGCTGATGACGTATTTGGGTCTGTCGTTACAAGTGAAGCGCCTATCCTTCGTTGCTTGGGCTCCAACTATTCAAAAAGTGAAAAACAAGTTTTTTTCGTGGCAGGCATCTTATCTCTCTATCGCTGGCCGTCTGACTTTAATCAGGCACGTTCTTTCCTCTATCCCTGAATTTTTCATGTTTATGTTCGTGATGCCTGTGGGTGTGGAGAAACAGATTTGTCGTTTAATGACGGATTTTCTTTGGTCTGCGTGTCAAATCCAGGGTAAGCACCATTTGGTTGGTTGAAGAACGGTGGTGTTACCTAGGCGTATGGCTGGCTTAGGCGTTTTTGTGCCCAAACAGAGGAGTATTGCTCTTATGCCCAAGCAATGTTAGATGACCCATCAACCGGGTTCTCCATGTGCTCGCTTGCTTCATGCTAAATATGGTGCTCCTGATTTATCTCTTCTTCGTCCTGGAACTCGGAGGTTGACGATCTCGCACTTGCGAAACATGTGGGTGAGAGCTTTATTGTTCTTTAGATATCTAATTGGGGATGTGGGAAATTACGATCAATGGTTGCAATGGGCGATTGCGCCAAATGGTGCATTTCACACCCACAGAGTGTATAGATCGTTGCTCCCCCCGGGGGCCGATTGGTTCCCTGAGTGCCTGTTATGGGCTAAGGGCTCTTCCCCAAGCTCTCAGGTTTTAGCTTGGTTAATTTTGCATGATAGGGTTCAAACTCACAGTTATTTAAAGAAGTTGAGTTTTCAATTTCCTAGCTGGTGTGTGCTTTGTCAAGCTGCTGAAAAAACTACCTTTCATTTATTCTGGTCCTGCCCAATCTTTGTGGTCCTTTTTAATAGGACGTGGAGATCTTCGAACGTAATTGTCAAAGAGGAGTCTTTCGTGCTTGATCTGCTTCTGGGCCTGTTGGAATTAGATGATGCAAGCGGTGGAGGCTGATCTGGAAGACACAGTTGCTTACTACTTGGTGGTTTGTTTGGATGGCGTGCAATGATGTTATTTTTTGTCAAATTTCTGTCGTTCTTAATAATCTTGTCCATAAAATCCTGGTTGATGTATATGCGATTCTACGTATGCATCTTAAAGACCTCCCCTTCCCTCTGATCAACATTCACTCATCGGTGGTGCCTTCTAGTCCAGAGGATCCTGGTTGAGCTTGGTTTTGTTGTATGTTGCTATCTGTCTATAGTTTCTTTTTCTTTAGTTTCTTATTTTTCTATATTTCTATATTTCTATTTTTGTTTTCTATCTTGTTCAGTTCATGGGTTCAACATTTTGTTGATCTTCATGAATGGTAATGTTGATCTTCTCTCTCTCTCTCTCTCTCTCTCTCTCTCTCTCTCTCTCCTGAGCGAGCGATCGAGCCCTCTCTCCCTTTGCTTTTTCTATGTCACATTCTGGCGAAGGGGGATGAGTTTTGGGTCGCCGGGGAGGGTCAACCGTGAACATTGAACAAGGTCTCTCTCTCTCTAACCTTGACGTGAACAAGTTCTTTGTTTCCTTTAGATGTATTTTCGTTACCACATAGCAACAATTGGGATTTTATCGGCCATGAAATCCTTGGATTGAAATTTTCACCATTTGCTTCTCGACGTCCTTGTTATTTTTGCACTTTGGTTGTTTTTATGCTGTGAACAAGGTCTTTGTTTGTTTTTTTCTAATATATTAATGTTATATATTTTATTATTCGGTCGTGAAGCTTACGCCTCAAGGCTTAAGCCTCGCCTCGCCTCAACGCCTTTAACAACATTGTTCACGATAACTTTTTTTGCTAATTTTGACAAAGATTTACACTTTTATAAACTTTACATATTTTTATAAAACTTATTAAAACCTTGCAAATTTAAGGGAAATTTCCAAATCTTTGCTAACTTTGACAGACTTCAACAAACTTCAATAGAGTTTCGCCAATTTTTGTCAACTTTTATGAACGTTTATGTGTTTTACATGACTTATTTTTGTTACCTATTTACGTTTTATAAATTTTCAAAAATTGTTATAATCTTTTCAAATATTGGGTTTTGGGAAATTATGCAAAATTTGAAAGCTTTCGCAAATTTCTTCGAACTTTTTTAACCTTCAGGAGTGTTTTACTAATATTTCTGAACCTTTAAAAACTTTTGCACCTTTTCAACCATTTGTAGATTTTAATTTTCTTTTTTTGAATTATTGCAAATCTTTAGACTTGCAAAATCTTATGAAATTTATTTGGTGTAAAGTTTGTGACTTTTCACACCAGGCATGAATTTTTTGTTAAAATTTTACTTCTCACAAACTTTTGTAAGATTTCTTATTCTATACAATTTTTTGAGATTGTTCGTGAGCATTTGTTTGTAAACTTTTTCCTTAACATGTTTTTACTAAAACTGCAAGCTTTGATAGATGTTTGTAAAAACCTTGAATATATTATTATACTTTTTTATTGGATCCAACTTCAAGCTGAGCGACTGAAAGGCTTTCAGTGAAAATACGGCAGAACTTGCAGGATCGCTTCTCAATGTTCAAAAGGGACGTTTAGAGAGAGAGAGAGAGAGACCCGTCCACTGGATGTATGTGCATATCCAAAGAGTCTGCTCATAAACACATGCATGAGAAAGTACATCATCTCAGATGTATATACTTTAATGCGTGGACCAACCATATCAAAACTCATAATGAGGTTTCACGTCATTTACGCTTATATATATATATATACACACACACACACACGAGTCAAGTTCGAGTTGCATAAACTCGACTTGAGTAAGCTAGCATAAGTTCATGTTACAAGTTTTTGGTACGTAGCATAAGTTCATGTTACAAGTTTTTGGTATGTATAATCTCGAAAATTACATTTGAATTTTGAACATTGATTCATCTTTTTGCGTTTAGGCTCTAACCACTTACCTTTGTTGATTGGCTGCTTTTTACCATCATTAGTTTGTCATTTCGTCGGACTTCCTTTTCCATTACTCCACCTATCTCTTGAGCCCTTTTCTTTTTTTCTCATTTCTCCACTTGCTATTTTGTAACTCGTATTCTCTCCTCTTTTCCCATTATTTCTCCTCAACTTTCAAGCTTTTCCCCCTCCCTCATTCTCAATGCACTACACCTCACCTAGGAAATCACAACCTCATCAATCATTCTGCCATGAGTTATCACTTCAAGTAAATCCTTATCTCTTTCTTTTTCCTTCTCTCTACCTAATCGAATAGCATTGCAATTCGCAACTAATTAAACTCCTTTTTGGTTAGGCTAGATTAGCATTGGGTGCCTCTTCCAAATCCCTCTTTTTTATCCATCCTAAAATAATTTACTGGTTCTGCCTCCTGATTTACATTTAGACTCAAACTTTTTTTTTCTTGCCTAAAACTCTTTCTTTCTTAAAAACCAGTGGCCGTGGAGAACTTTTCATATTTTCTTCTAAAACATAAATGAAAACAATGTCCTTGCCATGGACAACCTGATTGAATTAGTAGAATGGGTATAACATGATGTCGAGCCATTTAGGTATTTTTTACTCTCACTTTGTTACAAAAGGATGCACCTTAAAACCACCTTCTCTCTCTCTCAAGATAAAATTAGTTATGAAGAAATTGGCTTGAAAACGGCCCTGCATAAAAACCTATAAAAAAATGAAAAGCCAACTTCTTGTTGAGCTCTTTGTCATTGAGTTTGAGCTCGAGCTTCAACTCAGTTCATTTAGTTTATGAGCCCAATTGAGTCAAGCTCTTGAGCATTAATGTAACACATTGAGTTGAGTTGGAGCTTGGCATGTAAAGCTTGACTCAAGCTCAAGCCAAGTTTGAGTCTGATGTGTATGAGTTGAGTCGAGTTCAAGCTGGCCAAGTTAAGGGATTAAAATTTAAAATTATGTGGTATTTCTATTCTACTTTTTGATTGAAAAGCCATGTCTTGGCATAGATGATATGAGAAGACTCATGTTGAAATAGTGTGGGATGTTCTACTTGAAACTATAGTTACCGAAAACTTCTATCTAAAGGGAACGTTTTGGAAACCAGAAGCTTGACGCTTCCCTGAAAGATGGGGAAACTTGGAGAAACTTGTTTCTCATTTGTGAGAAACTCGTTTCATTTAAAGAAACTCGGATCGCAATTAATTATTTTTGCTTTATAGTCGATTCTCTCTATTTTTTTATTGTTTTATCCTTACTTTTTCTTAATGCATTTTATTTTTTTAAAATAATACAATTATGTTATATTGTTATAAGTATACACTTAATTTTTCATTAACCTTTATCTTATTTTTTACTAATTTTCATGTTTTTTATGTATTTACATTTTTTGTGATATTATTTTTTGCTTATATAATTGTTATATAAGCATATCTCGCTTCCTGCTTCCTAGCAATTTCTTAGGCTCGTTTCCCCACTTTCACTTTCCATATCCGTTTCATTCTTGGTCATGGTTGGATTTTTCGTGACTCGGTATCAGATCAGCTAGACATCAACTCATGACACGGGCGAGTCAAGGTTTTTCTTATATTTTAATAGAAATAAGTAATAAATGTATATAGTATGAGAGAGAGAGAGGACGTGAAGAGTGAGCCACTAAAGTGCCTGGCGCTGAGTGCTCTGGTGCGGTGGTGCCTGCCGAGTCAGGGTGCATCACCGACTCATCGGTGAGGACCGAAGCCGGAGGTCAAGGACCCAAGGTGCAGTGGTGCACTGGTGTGGCAGTGCTTGTCGGTGCCAGGTCAAGGTGTGACGGTGTGTCACCGGTTACTGCACACTGCAGGGTTGATGGGAGGAGGTCGGGACTCAAGAGGACACTGGATGGGAGGAGGCCAGGCCGTCAAGTAGTGCCGACTACCAAGCTGCGAGCCTGCAATGGTGTTGCTTGCTGTGTTGATGCCGATTGCCGAGTTGTCGAGTCCCGAGCTGCAAGCATGCAACACACAGGAAAAAGAAAGGGGGCAACAAAATGTAATCGCGTCAAAATCCCCCTTCCCAACCCTAATTCGAATATATATTTTTTTATTTTTACTAACTCGGCCGAGTTGTATCACCTAATGACTCGAATGATTCAACAACATTGTGTGTTATTCTCGGCCGAGTGATGCATAGTTTGATTTGATCAAACTCGGCCGATTTGTCCTAGACTCGACACTCAGCCGAGTCAGCAGAGTTTGAGGATTGACTCAGCTGGTTTTTGCTAAATCCTGAGTTTCACTGATATCGTGGCGTGGGACCATGTTGAGTTGAGTCAACTCAACCGAGTCACGAGTCGACTTGGTGAAAAATCCAACCATGTTCTTGGTGTCTATGCTTGAAACTAAAGAACTTTAAGCAAAGATGGTCAATTCAAGAATATCAAGGTAAATTTGAAGATAGTTCTATGGTGATAGAATGGCCATTAAGAGTTTTAATTAGCATATTCATTGGAGGATTAAAAGTTTGCATTGCGTGTTCTAAATCCCAACTCTAAATAAGTGCTTTAGATGGGCAAGGGTCGTTGAAGAAAAGAACTAAAGGCTAGGTGCATTCAAGAGGCCAAATAGGCTACTCGATGTGCATGTGAAGAAGGGTGAGAAGAAGTTTGGGTTCTCTAAGAAGCCATCTATATCCCAAGGTGGAACACATTTCAAAAGAGATGAAATAATTCAAAAGGAATCTTGTTTCGACTGTGAGGAAAAATGGTTCAAGGGGTACAAGTGTAAGCACCTCAAGATTTTCATGGTGAATAAGAAAGACGACACTAGTGAGAGAGAGTGATAATAACACTCAAGATGAGTTTTTGAAGGTCACTTACAACACGCTTAGTCGCACATGTGTGCCCTATTCAATGAATGTAGTGCGTTTTGATTGGTGACAAGAATGTAGACATTTTGGCCGACACAAATTTTATAGACAACTTCATTAGTTAGAATACGGTTAAGGTATTTGAATGTCCACTCATGATGCACTACTCATTCGATGTGACAATAGGAGATGAAATTCCATGTGTAGAGATGTTGAGCTACATTTTCGTGAGGCTTCTAGTTGACTTGTATTGCTTTCTATTTATGGTGAGGATGTTGTGCTTGGTATGCAATGACTTAAGTCACTTGGTTGAAGTATCATTGGACTTCTCAAGGATCATTATGACATTTTCAAATGAGGGTAGTCTAGTTTGCCTCATAGCTAAACGTCCTGCTTATGAGAGCCTAACTCAAAGATCCATGAAGGCCTTATACGACAAAATATGAATTGTACATGTTATGGGTCCTATCCCAAGATAGAAAAAAAATTAGTAGGAACACTTGATGATTTGTCATATGATTTAGGCAAAGTTTTGGAGGAGTTTGAGGATCTCTTTTAAGAATCCAAAGAATTACCCCATGTTGAGTCCTTCACTTGACAAATTTTGATAAAACCTTTGTGACAAACGAGTAGCAGACGTGTTCACTAAGAGCTTGCCATCATCAAGATTTAGAACTTTCCTCTCCAAACCTGGTATGATTTCTCTTGATCATGCCAAGTTTGAGGGGGAGTGATGAATAATATAATTTATTGTACAATCTATATTATATGGTTATTTTTGTCTCTATGGTCCTGTTTTAAGGACTTTTTCGTCCTATACCATTATTATAAGTATTTGGTTTTGTTAGGGGATATTTTAGTCCATTTTTTATGTTTCTTTTGGGCCAAAAAGGCATAGACCTTTTATAAGCCCCTTTTCGATGTACAAAAGAGATATATCGAAGAGCAATGGAATAGTGTCTTCCCTTTCAGTTTTCACTGCTCAACATTTATGACTAAAGCATATCTAGATTAATAATTAAACACTAACCATTTGTGATGTTTTGTTATCTCATTGCAACTAAGAATTTGAGAGAGAGCAACTCGGTGTTGCACAACCAAATGATTGGTTGTCACCTAGTAATCATCCTTTGAGCAAAGTTGCATCTGCTCCTATTTTGACATAACTTTGCAGAAACTTTAAATGACAGTTGTGTGGTCAATATGTAGTTGGAAAGGAAAGGTGGAGCAACAGCATGGACCGGACTAGAAAGAGTTTTTTCTCAAAGAAAATAAGCACATTTCGCTAAGTTGACCTCAAGTGACTCTAGGAACCCATCCAAATGTGCTCAATATCCATGTGCATCCATATGGGGCATCGATACAAGCGCCTTTCCTATATATCCATGTTTCATGGGGCCACACCATTTTGAGTCATAGTGTGCAATACAATCATGGCTCTGGCATTGTCAACTGCGCAGCTGTAGCCGCGGATACAAGGGCCAACATACCCATGTTATCAATTTTTAGCCTTCAAAGGCAGAGGACCTGTGTTACATTAGAAATTGACAAGGGAAGGAAATATAAACCATTCCCATTCTTTGTTTAAGGTGACATGTTTGTTTAGTTGAGTAGATGAATTAAAGTAGCTTTATCCTTATTATATTGAATAATCTAACATTGAGGCTATTACTCCAAGAGAGTCTCATCTAAAAATTACTTAGTTGAGAAGCAATAACAAGTTCAGTAACGTTTCATGTGTACCTCAAGAGATTGCTGAAGGTCATAAAATGACTTGCACATCTAAATTCTGTTGTGTTGCATGCTTTGCAAATGACCCATTGTTTTAGTGATTTTATTTTAGATTTGTTGATGGATAGAAGATGAGATTTGATGAATCTAAATGACCTGACATGTGACCATTTTGAATTATTTGATTTTTGGAAATTCTTAGTTTGTTCTTGAAGGTTGGTCATCTCTGTTGGTTTCTACAAATTTAAATATCATGTTGCAGGTCAGGCAACATAAGATGATGTGGTCTGTTTTGATGATTTATGAGTAGGCAGAAAAAGCACAACCTGCATAGCTATTGTCACAGCTAACTTGTCAGCCAACTACCAAGGCCACTAGCTGCAATAGCCTTCAAAATCCAACTGGTGACAAACTAGTGTGCCTAGTTGATGAGTGGTCAGTCAAAACTAGTTTCCAAAGATTTTTTTTTCCTGTCAAGACTTTTTTTCCTGCATTTTTCCTTTATATGTAGTCAAAAGTGCTGGGTGGAACTAGGTAGTGGGCCTTTTAAAAGGACTAGGCAGGCCCAAAAAATAAAAAGGAATACGTACTGTAAAAAACTGAATCACAACATATATGAAAAACAGTCACTAAATATATGAGCGGACATTAATAACACACACACACACCATATAAACAAGAATATAGAACTATAGCAGAATGCACCGTTAGCCACAAACTTTGTTAGTTCACTAACTCTGCTTTTCTTTTCCCTTTTTTTGTGGGGAATAGGACAAGAAGCCGATGTATTCTTGTGATTTTATTTATTAAGAACTTTTTTTTATTGTAAAAATAAAAATTGTTAATACTTAGAAATATTATTAAAAGGAGTGCCCATGAGATCATAGGAACACCTAAACGTAATTGGTCAATCTCTTTGATGTCATTCGTCCATGCATCAAACTTCTCTGGTTTGTCCATAGTTGGGTTGTCAATACATGGGCCCCGCAAAAAAAACCTTGTTCCTTTTGATTAATAATTTCTAAACTCCCCATTAAAAAAGTTTATTTGTGATTCTGAGGCTCTGATTCTCGACACAACACTTTCCTTGCATGTGTTGCACAAGATACATGACCATGATGACAACCATCGCTTTTTTTAACATTAAGGAAAAAAAACTTTTATAGTAGAGTGCCTATTCAATTGACAATTTTTCAAATCCATCCTTTTTTCCTAGTGTTTCTGATATCCTCTATGTTTCTTTAAGGACAAGTCTGTCATTCATGTTATAGCCCGTTAACTTGTTATCTAAAATTGTTTAATTTGGCTAACAAGACAATTTTACCTGCAATTAGATTAGAGATAATTAGTAGAACAGGTAGAAATGAAACTAAACTACAAAAGAAAATATAAAGTCAAAAAAATTCAAAAATAAAAAGTGAATTATCATGACACCTCATCTTTTCAAGCATCTTGTACTGTTTTTTATTATATTTATTGTTTTTATTTTTTCACTTTTTTCATTTGCTTAATTGGCTTTTACTTTTTCCAGTTAATTCTTTTTTGTTTTTATCTGGTAAAAATGCAAAAACTAAAAGGTTTTAAATTGATTTCTACTACACATTCAGTGCCAATATTTTGCAATTCATACTCCTCAATGTGATACTCTTTCCTCCTAAAGAGAAGACAACAACTAATAAAAAGGAGAATATGATACCTTTTTTTCGCATAACTCAATCCTAACCTTTAAATATCAATACAACCAAGAGGACGCCATGAAGAAGAAAACCAAGAAAAAACAGACTCTCAATTAAGACCATTAAACAATATAATCAACTAAAAAAATGACAAGAAGCATCAATTTATAAAAAATTTACACAAACTATGTAAAAAGATCAGCCAAAGGGCTTTCTCTGGCCACATACACACCCCATACGTAGAAGAGAGAGAGAGAGAGAGTAGATGCAAAAATAAAATGGTTGTTGCAATTAATGTACTTCACAAGAACCAAAGATTTATTAAAAAAAACCCTGAAAAAATTTCTTATATATTTGAGCTTGATTATGAATTTTCTTTCCCTTGTGTTCTTGAAACTAATATATGAACCCACAATTGAGACAGACAAAAAATGCAAACACAGTCCAAAGACAGAGAGAGAGGAGAATGAGGTAACAGTTACACAACGTGACAGAGTCGGAGGCGGTTAAGAGAGAGAGAGAGTAACAACGATTTATGTGGTAAAGAAAACAATAACATTTGTAAGAAAAACTCAGATTGGCCCCACAAAAATAGCTTCTTTGTCTTATACAGTTTTTTTGTTTTTTTTGTGCTTCCTATATAATAGAGATTTAGAAATGTTTACAAGAAATCATAAAAAATTTGCAAAAGCTGTGAAATTCATCAAAATTTGAGAAACTTTGTCAGTTATAAAGTTTGTAAAATTTGTGGAACTTCGTAAAGTTCGCAACAGTTTAAAATAGTTTTAAAATGTCCATAAAATCACAAAGAATATTTTAAAATTTGTCAATACTTGTCAAAAGCTATAAAATTTGGCACAAGTTGCAAATTTTATAAAGTTCTTAAAACGTTGTAAAATTTGTGAAATTTGTAAAACTTTTCAAAACTCGGCAAAAGCTATCAAATTTGTACAAATTGTCAAGAGTTGCCAATTTTGTAAAGTTTGTCAAAAATTATAAATTTTTTAAAGTTCGTGAAAAGTTGTAAAGTTTGTAAAAGTTTGAGATAGTTTAGAAATGTTTCACAAAGAGCACATGAAAATTTGTAAAAATTTTAGAAAAGTTGCAAAATTTCTAACGTTTTTCAAAATTTGCAAAGATTGAAATAATTCAAAAATGTACATAAAAATCAAGAAATAGTTCAAAAAAATTATAAGACCTCCACACAAGTTTATAAAACATTCTATATTTAGACCTCTCTAGCACACAATTTAAAAAACTTGCTTTCTCATATAGAGGTGAACCTCATGGAAATAAATGAAACTAGTTCCCATTATTCTCAAAGTTAATTTGTGATGCTTAATATATCTATTGTAGATCAAGTACATTTGCTTCTACACCCAAAAGGTAAACTAAAAAGAAAAAAAATTTGTTAATTTGTCATGCTTAATATATCTCTTGTAGATAAAGTACATTTGCTTCTACACCCAAAAGGTCAACTAAATCAGCATTACAAGTATGAACACTTTCCTACACCTAACTATCTCCAAAACCTGAACTAAAAATCGAGGTTTGGGCATTTTAAGTAATCTAACCCTAGATCCCAAAATTGTTCAGCAAATATGAAGGCCTACTCCTATCTAGTCCAACCTCGAAACTCTTGCCATCCGTGACGACTTTAAATAGATGATCAAGGGGTGTAGCATGTTTGGAACCACTTCCAATGTTTGGTAATGCAACAAAACAAAGTCAAGTAGTAAAACGAGGTAGTTGCCACCATTAAAAAAAAATGAGAAACGATGACAAGTTTTGTCCTAATATATAGTCCTATTGAGATTACTATGGAGATCGACCAACAAGCCTAAGTTCTTAAGGCCTTTCAAACTCTTTCTATAATGTACGAGAAGAGTCCCTATGAAAAAACTCACCCGCATGACATCAATGCCCTTGACAGGTGTGAAATGATTATAAGTGACCCTTATAGTGTTCTTTCCAAGCAGGTTGAACAACTCCATATGAAAAAAAAATGTGACCTTACTACAAAGGACTCAAAACACTTACATTTGAAGGAGTGCGCAACAAAAGCAATTCATAAGAATCTCAAGCCAGATCACTTTTTTGACCTTTTGTGTTTCTTAGTATTCTATCCTGTAGTCACCAATATTGTTCTGGGCTATTTGAGAAAATCTAGCAAATTTTAAAACTGGAAAAATATAAACAATAGAAGAAAAAGTTATCGGATAATTGGTTTTCTAATATTTTTCTTGCAAAAATTATAAAGAAGCAGTCGAAAAACCATTTCAAAATATAAAGAAACAAAATGAAAAAAAAATCACATGCTTAAAGATATGAAATAAAGAGATATTTTTGAAAGCTTTTTGAAAAATATCAGCAATATCTCGGCATTATCACATGATTTTTTGCGTTTTTGGTGATATTTTGTAAATATCAGGATATTCTACTGATATTATTGGTTGGCTTCAAAATGGCGATAATATTGAGATATTTTCATGTTCTTACCTAATAAGGGCCTAAAAGCTCCTCTAACTACATTCAAATGGTTCTTGAAAAGAGTCCAACTGACATTCAAAGGGTTTCTTGCTTGTATTCTCTAGCCAATATGGACCTAGAGCATTCTCGCCCATGTTCTTGCACAGGCTAGAGGCAAAAAACATCTATTTCACCTAAGCATTCTCAGAGTTTTTGTTCACAACCATTAAATTCTTGTTGTATTTTCCTTTTGAGTTGTATATATGTATATACATGTACAGAACATCATATATCCGATGTGATATTCCAAATTGAGGGTGGAAGTTGATGGCATAGCATAAATGATTGTGTATATTTATGCATTTCGATTGTGATAAAATACTTAATACATTCCCAAAAAACCAAGACCCTTGAATTATGAATGAGGTAAGGTAAACGAGGAAGAAACCTTGGAGGTTGCATAGGTTGCTTCTAGCCACTATAACAGAAGTTGTTTTAAAATCATTTTTTTGTTTTATTCGATTTGCTTGAGATAAATTGTCTTGTTGGAGATCTATAATGATATTTAATTTGGAGACTGATTGTATTATTCAGTTATGATATTTATGATTGAAATATTCAACTTTTGCAAAATTGTCAATTACTAGTTTTCCCTAATCAAAAACTCAAATTTATGAGATGTTTTAGATAAGGAAAGGTTTTCGTCTTGTTTTAAAAAAAACTCCTAATTTTATAGTTTGATCGCATTACAAATATTAAAATTCAATTCATTATCAATAAATCTAATTCGTTACACCTATGATGGCCTGACAAATGAGAGAACTAAGGGAGAAGGGCCCAAAATGGTCCAAGAGAAGAGGGAAGAATGAAAGGAGACAGACGAGAGAAAAAAATCTTAACCTTAAGCAAAAGAATAAGAGAGAATTAAGTAGAGAGAGAAAGTTCAACACATTTCATTAGTTGTCAAAGACATTCATTTCACTTGCTTTTATAGCCTTCTAGGTTGATACATTGCACCTAGTCCCATTTCAAGAAACCCCCAAACCTACATCCGAACAAACCCCAACCGTTCTCGCAATAAACGATTAGCCCTCTGCACGCACTCGGCACTATGGCGCCCACATGGGCTAAAACCTGCACAACCTCCCTAGACGTCGATGCTGCCTCATCAGCGCCCACCCATGACTTGCCTTGCTGCGATAGTGGCCCCTTGTAACTCGACTAGTTGTTGGATTCATATCAAATCTACCTCTTGGAATGCTCTGACCCAGATGGCCTATCACCCTGACTCGTGCAAGAACTCCTCCAAGTGTAACAAGGAATCAACCACACAGTTTTCACGTCCATTCTCATGTTGGACCTCGAAATCACAACCAACTTAACCATTTTTGCTATCTAGTGGTGGTGATCAATAACACAATGCCTTGCTCATGTAAGCAATGAGATGCTCCTCCTGCATAATCACTAAGCCTATGCTCGTGGTTGTAACTTGTGAAATCGAGGAATCCCCTCAAGGTTTTAATGTATTTGGGTGTCCTTCATAACTCAATGCATGTCGGGGTCAATTCTTACTCCATCACCCATCACAATATGGCCCAAGTACATGACCTCATTTTGGCCAAAATTACACTTGAATCTTTTGGCCTAGAGTTGGTGTTGGCTAAGGACAGCCAAGACACCTCACATGGTCAAGTTGTTCACTCATGACTTTCTAAACTACTAAGAAAAATCATTCATCAAACGTTGAAAAGTGGCGAGTGCGTTGGTGGGGCCAAAGGGCGACACAAAGAATTCATAATAGCTATCATGTGTAGAATACACCATCTTTTCAATGTTATCACTAGCTAATCGAATTTGGTGGTACCCTACTCTGATAGTTTTACCAAACTATGAGTTTATAAAAGTTTGAAATTTTTGTGAATTGAGTGAAGTTCATGAAAATATAATTTCACCAAAACTCCTAATAAAGACACGAAAGTCTAAAATCTTAAAGTTTATAAAAAATTATGAAAATCCATGTTTTCACAAAAGTTCATAAAAATTCTCTCAAATGTCATGCAACATCGCCAAAAACTTGGTGGAGATGCATGTCAAGACTGTTCATGAAATTTTAATAAAAGTCAACAAATGATTTGTGAGTGACCAACCCAAATCCATAAATGTTCATGAAAATTTCCAAAAGATGTATAGAAAAGTTTCAACAATTTTCATATAGGTTTAGAAAAACTTTTCACAAAGTTTCAAGGAAGGAGGTTCAAGACAAACTGTGTGAAAGACAAAGTTGACAAGCATCTATAACAACTTCATAAAAGAAACACAAAGTCAAAAAGTTTACAAAAATATCACGAAAGTCCTCAAAAATCTATAAAGCTTCAAGCATGTTTTTAAAAATATATGAAAAACTTAAGGTTCATAAAAGCACTTATTCAAAACTTATGGAAGTTTAAAAAAGTTTTGCAAAGTTATTTAATGAACTATGAAAATCAGAACAATTTGAAAACATTGATATTCATGAAAATTTTCAAACAGCTAGAAATACTTTTAAATAATTTGCCAAAGCTCATGTTTAAAATGATCAATGAAGTTCACAAAGATTTTTTAGAGCCTGTGTTTTTATAGAAGTTCATAAGTCTCTCAGTCATCAACAAGGTTTTGTAAACAATTTGGTAGAAATCCATGAAACTTCATGTTTGCTTGTGAAACCTTATAAAAGGTTAACAAGTTATAGATAAGTGTAAAAAATTGCAAAACATTCACCATACAAGTCAATAAAAACTACATTAAACTCATAAATATTCACCATATGTTTGTAAAAATTGCAAAACATCTTAAAAAGTGTGCGTAATTATTAGTGATAGTTTCATAAAACGGGCGTCGAAATTATGAAACACATAAAACATTACAAAAAGTTGCGAGAAGTTACAAGATTGGTATCTTGGAAAACAATATAAGATCATACAACTCTACAAATTTTGAAAAAACTCATGAAAGTTTGCAAACTTTAGATAGTTTTTAACTCGACAAAGCTCATCAGAAATTAAAATATCAAAAAATAAAAGCTCATCAAAAAAAGTTTAAAGCGTTCAATGATGCTCAAAAGAGTTTCTAGAAGTCCATATTTTCGCATAAGTTAATACGATTTTGTCCAACAATGTCACCAAAATTCAAAAACTTGGTGAAAATCCATGAAAATTCAACAATTTTTTGTCAAACAAAAATTGATCATGGAATTTTATAAAATGTCAACAAAAAGTTTGTGAGACTAGACAAGTCTGTTAAAGTTCATGAACATGTTCCAAAAAATGTTTGGAAAACTCCATTAGACCCTAAAACCCTAAACCCTACACCCTACACCCCAAACCCTAAACCCTAAACCCTAAACCCCGAAAACCCTAATCCCTAAACGCTAAACACTAAACCCTAAACACTAAACCCTAAACCCTAAAACCCTAATCCCTAAACCCTAAAACCCTAAAATCCTAAACCCTAAAACACTAAACCCTAAACCCTAAACCCTAAAACCTAAAACCCTAAACCCTAAACCCTAAAACCCTAAACCTAAACCCTAAACCCTAAACCCTAAACTCTAAAACCCAAAACCCTAAACCCTAAACACTCAAACCCCTAAAACCCTGAAAATCTAAACCCTAAACCCTAAACCCTAAACCCTAAACCCTAAAACCTTAAAAACCCTAAAAACCCCAAACCCAAAACCCCAAACCCAAAACCCTAAACCCTAAACCCTAAACCCTAAACCCTAAACCCTAAACCCTAAACCCTAAACCCTAAAACCCTAAACCCTAAAACCCTAAAAACCTAAAACCCTAAAACCCTAAAACCTAAAACCCTAAACCCTAAAACCTAAAACCCTAAACCCTAAACCCTAAAACCCCAAACCCTAAACCCTAAACCTAAAACCTAAAACCTAAAACCTAAAACCCTAAACCCTAAACCCTAAACCCTAAACCCTAAAACCCTAAACCCTAAAACCCCTAAAACCCCTAAAACCCGTAAAACCCCGAAACCCTAAACCCTAAACCCCTAAAACCCCTAAACCCTAAACCCTAAACCTTAAAACCTAAAACCTAAAACCTAAAACCCTAAAAACCCCAAACCCAAAACCCTAAAAACCTAAACCCTAAACCCAAAACCCTAAACTCTAAATCCTAAAACCCTAAACCCTAAACCCTAAAACCCTAAAATCCTAAACCCCTAAACCCTAAAACCCTAAACCCTAAACCCTAAACCCTAAACCCTAAACCCTAAACCCTAAACCCTAAACCCTAAACCCTAAACCCTAAACCCTAAACCCTAAACCCTAAACCCTAAACCTTAAACCCTAAACCCTAAAACCCTAAACCCTAAAACCCTAAACCCTAAACCCTAAAACCCTAAACCCTAAACCCTAAACCCCAAAACCCTAAAACCCTAAACCCTAAAACCCTAAACCCTAAAACACTAAACCCTAAACCGTAAACCCTAAAACCCTAAACCCTAAAACCCTAAACCCTACAACACTAAACCCTAAACCCTAAATCCTAAATCCTAAAACCCTAAACCCTAAAACCCTAAAACCCTAAAACCCTAAAACCCTAAACCGTTAACCCTAAAACCCCAAACCCTAAACCCTAAAACCCTAAACCATAAACCCTAAAACCTAAAACCTAAAACCTAAAACCCTAAAAACCCCAAACCCAAAACCCCAGACCCCAAAACCCTAAAACCTAAACCCTAAACCCTAAATCCTAAAACCCTAAACCCTAAAACCCTAAAACCCTAAAACCCTAAAACCCTAAAACCCTAAACCCTAAAACCCCAAACCCTCAGCCCTACACCCTAAATCCAAAAACCGTACACCCTAAACCCTAAAACCCTAAAACCCTAAACCCTAAACCCTAAAACCCTAAACCCTAAACCCTAAACCCTGAACCCTAAACCCTAAAACCCTAAAACATTAATCCCTAAACACTAAACCCTAAACCCTAAACCCTAAACCCTAAACCCTATAACCCTAAACCCTAAAGCCTAAAACCCTAAAACACTAAACCCTAAACGTAAAACCCTAAACCCTAAAACCCTAAAACCCAAAACCCTAAACCCTAAACCCTAAAACCCCGAAACCCTAAACCCTAAAACCTAAAACCCTAAAAACCCTAAAAACCCTAAACCCAAAACCCCAGACCCCAAAACCCTAAAACCCTAAACGCTAAACCCTAAACCCTAAATCTTAAAACCCTAAACCCTAAACACTAAACCCTAAAACCCTAAAATCCTAAACCCTAAACCCCAAACCCTAAGCCCTTAACACTAAACCCTAAAACCCTAAACCCTAAACCCTCAAACCCTAAACCCTAAATCCCTAAACCCTAAACCCTAAAACCTAAACCCTAAAACCTAAAACACTAAAACCCTAAACCCTAAACCCTAAACCCTAAACCCTAAACCCTAAAGCCTAAACCTAAAACCTAAACCCTAAACCCTAAACCCTAAACCCTAAACCCTAAACCCTAAACCCTAAACCCTAAAACCGTAAAACCTAAACCCAAAGCCCTAAGCCCTAAGCCCTAAGCCCTAAGCCCTAAGCCCTAAGCCCTAAACCCTAAAACCCTAACCCCTAAAACCCTAAACCCTAAACCCTAAACCCTAAACTCTAAAACCTAAAACCCTAAACCCCAAAACCCTAAAACCCCAAACCCTAAACCCTAAACCCCAAAACCCCAAAACCCCTAAACCCTAAAACCCTAAACCCTAAAACCCTAAACCCTAAAGCCCTGAACCCAAAACCCTAAACCCTAAACCCTAAAAGCTAAAACCTAAAACCCTAAACCCTAAAACCTAAACACTAAAACCCTAAAACCTAAAACCTAAACCCTAAACCCTAAAACCCTAAAACCCTAAAACCTAAAACCTAAAACCCTAAAACCCTAAACCCCAAACCCCAAACCCCAAACCCTAAAACCCTAAAACCCTAAACCCTAAAACCTAAAACCCTAAAACCTAAACCCTAAACCCTAAACCCTAAACCCTAAACCCCTAAACCCTAAACCCAAAACCCAAAACCTAAACCCTAATCCCTAAACCCTAAACCCTAAAAACTTAAACCCTAAACCCTAACCCTAAACCCTACCCCTAAAACCCTAAACCCTAAAACCCTAAACCCTAAACCCAAAAACCGCAAACCCTAAAACCTAAACCCTAAAACCCTAAAACCATAAACCCTAAACCCTAAAACACTAAACCCTAAACCCTAAAACCCTAAACCATAAAACCCTAAACCCTAAAACCCTCAAACCCTAAACCCTAAAACCCTAAACCTTAAAACCGTAAACCCTAAAACCCTAAACCCTAAACCTTAAAACTCTAAAACCTTAAAACCCTAAACCCTAAACCCTAAACCCTAAACCCTAAACCCTAAATCCTAAATCCTAAACCCTAAACCCTAAACCCTAAACCCTAAACCCTCAACCCTAAACCCTAAACCCTAAAACCCTAAATCCCTAAACCCTAAACCCTAAACCCTAAAACCCTTAACCATAAAACCCTAAAACCCTAAAACCCTAAACCCTAAACCCTAAACCCTAAACCCTAAACCCTAAACCCTAAACCCTAAACCCTAAAACCCTAAAACCCTAAACCCTAAACCCTAAACCCTAAAACCCTAAAACCCTAAACCCTAAACCGTAAACCCTAAATCCTAAACCATAAACCTAAAATCCTAAACCCTAAAACCCTAAACCCTAAACCTTAAACCCTAAACCCTAAAACCCTAAACCTAAACCCTAAACCCTAAACCCTAAACCCTAAACCCTAAACCCTAAACCCTAAAACCCTAAAACCCTAAACCCTAAACGCCAAAACCCTAAAACCCTAAAACCCTAAACCCTAAACCCTAAACCCTAAACCCTAAACCCTAAACCCTAAACCCTAAACCCAAAACCCTAAACCCTAAACCCTAAACCCTAAACCCTAAACCCTTAAACCCTAAACCCTAAACCCTAAACCCTAAACCCCTAAACCCCTAAAACCCTAAACCCTAAACCCTAAACCCTAAACCCTAAACCCTAAACCCTAAACCCTAAACGCTAAAACCCTAAACCCTAAAACCCTAAACCCTAAACCCCTAAACCCAAACCTTAAACCCTAAACCCTAAACCCTAAACCCTATACCCTATACCCTAAACCCTAAAAAACCCTAAACCCTAAACCCTATAAACCCTAAACCCTAATCCCTTAAACCTTAAACCCTAAGCCCTAAACCCTAAACCCTAAACCCTAAACCCTAAACCCTAAACCCTAAACCCTAAACCCTAAACCCTAAACCCTAAACCCTAAACCCTAAACCCTAAACCCTAAAACCTTAAACCTTAAACCCTAAAACGCTAAACCATAAACCCTAAACCCTAAAACCCTAAACCCTAAACCCTAAACCCTAAACCCTAAACCCTAAACCCTAAACCCTAAAACCCTAAACCCTAAAACCTAAAACCATAAACCCTAAACCCTAAACCCCTCAACCCGTGTTAAACCCCGATTCAAGGTAATACTTCATGTAGAAAAGAGAGAATATTTTCACAGCAATGTGCATCATTTTCAATTATTTTGAATCAACATCAATTTTCAACATTTTGACATTATTTTCTAGCTATCCTGACGTGAAGTGAGAGCTTGATGTCCGCTTTGATACATCCTGACGCCATTTGCCATCCCTCTTTAGGACTTGATAATGGAAGTTTTCAAGATTCCTTCCCTTCTTTGGTATAGTCTGAGCGCCTGGACTCTCAAATTTGCACACTTTCTCGTGTCCCCACTGTCCCACCATAGACAATCCAATTCCAGCTCGTTGTTAAGCCACCAATCATTTTCTCTCAAAAGGTCATCAATTTCAAAAGTTATTTAGTCTCAGCAATGAGACACCCAAAATCAACCCCTTTTCAAGCTTTAGAGACCTTCGTTTTCATCCTTTTGCAAAACCCCTATCGGATTCATTATGCGAAAGTCTGAAGGTTCCATCATGGTGTCTTCTTTCGAGGATTCCATTATTTTCCGATCAGGTTAAGGGATAAACCTGAGTCTCATTTTGATGAGGTATTTTGTTTTCATATCAGGTTAAGCGGTTAAACCTGAGCCTGATTCTGATGAGGTATTTCACTTTCCGATCAGGTTAAGGGTCAAGCCTGAGCCTCGTTTCTACATGAGGTATTTTTCGTCTCATCCAGGTTAAGGGCAAAACCTGAAGCTCACTTCTATGAAGCAAATCTTTCTTCGTCATTTTCCATTTCATACCTACCATTTTCATCACGGCTAATTTCTTCATACCCAGTCAGATCCTTCTAATTGGGACATTTTTATAGCCGAAATTTGGTGTGTTTTCTTTGTCACTAAGCTCGGCCCTATACCAGCTTAGTATCCAAGTGGGGCATCAGTAAACACCCCAATTTTTTCTCATCCATTCTTAGACACATCCCTCGTGTGGATGCCAACCCTAGTAGGCCAGTACAGGAGTCCAACCTCAAGTTTATGTTTGGAAATTACCATTTTACCCCTAGGTCATCCTAGACCCATGTCATTCAGAGTCACCCAAGCTCATTTATAAGCTCAGAACTGTTAGAATGTCAGTCATTTCTAGCTCACCTGAGCTCACAATGAGAAGACTATGTTCATTTCTGACCATTCCTGCCAGAATGGGACCATTTCTTTAGAAATGAGCTCATTTATCACTTAAATCCAAGCCAATTGTCTCCAAGTCAGTCATTCACAGTCAATCCTAGTCCTTTGAGTCTAGCTTGAGCTCACTAGAAGTTCAAGTGCTTCAGTTTCAGTTCAAAATCACTTCCAAGTGTCTAGGAGCCCATTTTTGCTCATTTCAGCTCTTTCAGCTGAAATTGAGCTGAGTCCAGTCAGTTGAGCTTGTGTTTGAGCTCCAGTTTTAGTTCATCTCAATATTACTAATCTTTGTTCCAGCTCAAACCCAGCTCTGGTTTGTAATTCACTTCACTTCAGTGATCATTTCTCTAAAAATGGCAGCTTTTCTTGACAATTCAGTCTGAAACCCTAAAACTCAGCTCAATTCAGTTTATTTTAGTTCAATCCAGCTCAAATCTCAATTTTCAGTGTCACTCTGGCTCGATAGAGACCAAAAACCATTTCTTGAACCATTTTCCCATTTTTGTTAAAATTGTCACTTTTTAAACTGGTATAACTATCAATCGGGGTCTAATATCCAAAATTCTTCATCCAGGGTTAGCATTTCACATGGCATTTCATATCATTTCTCATCATTTCATAGCAATTCATCATATTTCATTTCATTTTTGAGATCTAGAACTCTAGCTTTCAAAATTTCAATCTAGATTTGAGTTTTAAAGTCTTTAAAAATCAATTTCAAACCCTGGGTTTTCAAAATTGATATTTTTACCCCCAAAATTCTAAATTTGAAAATATTTTTCTGAGAAAACAATCTAGATTCTTTTCAAACTTGTTTTCTCAAATTCTAAACTGGATTTGCTTCGCAACGGGGTACAGAACTTCAAATTCTGAGTTCATTTCAAAAACTGCCAAAAATAGCTCATTTTATCCGAAAACTTTTTGAGAGAATTTTATTTCCTTTCGTTGAAAAAGAAAAAAAAATCTTTTACTCGCTTTTCATTTTCTTTTTGTTTATTATTTATTTTTATTTTTTTTATTCCATTTTTTTTAGAGAGGTGGGACCCACAAGGGGGTCGACCCCCTCTCTCTCCTCTCCTTCTCTTTCTTTCCTTTCCCCTCCTTTCCCTTTTCTTTCCCTTTCTTCTTTTCCCTCCTCTTTTTCTTTCCTTTCTTCTTTTCTTCTTCTTTCTTCCTTTTCTTCTTCTTCTTTCTTTTTTTTTTCTTTCTTTTTCTTCTTTCCTTCCTTCCTCCTTTCTTCCTCCCCTTGGTCGACCAGCCTTCTTCCTCTTTTCTTTTCTCTTTCTTCCTTCCCTCCTTCCTCTCTTTCCCTCCTTAGTCCAGCCCATACCTTAGTACCCCTTCCTCACTTCCCAAAGCCCTAAGCAATACACATACGGTGGGCTTTCTCTTTGATTACCCTCTCACACTCTCCTTTCTTGTTCTCCCAACACACATTACACGCCCAACCAACCCTAGCAATTCTCTCTCTCCAGCTCTCTCTCTCTCTCCCCTCTCTCTTGAATCCCCTTTGAATCCAGCCATCTTTTGTTGCAGCCAACATCTCCAACTTGGACAACACCTCCAGCCATCTTTTGTTGCAGTCATCTCCACCAAGCAGCTACCACCACTGGTCATCTCCAGCCAGCATCTTCAAGGGATCTCCAGACTCTATCTACGGTAGCACCTTCTCCTCTAGCCGGTTCTCCTTGCAGCATCAATCTGCCCTAGCTACATCACAACTGTGACTTTCACCATAGCTTCATCCCCTTTCAACTGCAGTCGGTCCAGCCACTTCAACACTGGAGCAACAACACCTGCAAATTCCAAGACTTCCATCATCATCTTCAACTGGCGCCATCTCCTTCAAACTTGAAACAACAACCTCCATCCTCCAATCGATCCCAGTAGGGTGCTCTTCATCCCTTTGGTGGCAACCATAGTCAATTTCTTCCAAGTAGCCGACCAGTCTAAGTTTTCTCCCTTCAACCGGATCTAACAAGACCTCCCTTCTCAAGGTAATTTCCTTTATTTTGGCAAAATTTTCATTATTTGATTGTTTTTTTTTCCTTTTTTTGTTGTTTTTCCTTTTTCTTTACATATATTTCATGCTTTGCTATGTGAGAGAGGAGGATTCGTCCAATCCATGGATCGGATCCTCTCTTCTCATAGCCAAAAAAAATGTATAAATGTGGTTCATATTTCTCAGTCATTGATGCATTTATTTTTGTTTTATGTTAAAAATGCATTCTAAGCACTTTATTAAGTTAGTTTTATGGTTTTGTAGGTAGATTGTTTAATCTTATTAAGACTTACATTAAGATGTCTAGATGTTGGTTTTAGCATATATGACAATCATTATTTCCTGCAACTTTTTTTGTCAATAAATCATAAGAATTTTATGGTAAATAGGTTTATATATTACTGATTTCCTGCTGAAAGTTTGTATCCATTTGTGTTTCGGAACCCCAATGAACAAATAGAACACCAAGTTAGGTTTTTAACCCTTTGGAGATTCCAGATCTCCCTTTAGCAGGGTTGTCGGTCTGAGATCTCCCACATGGGAGATTCGAATCTTTCTTTAAAAAATTTAATAGATTTTTGGATGGATCTACTATTTTATTGTACTTTTCTAGATTTTTCTAAAAGGATTTGATTCCTGTCAAAAATCGATTGTCTCAGTCCACTGTGAATAGCCTGTCACAGGCTTGTCAGGGTCTAGACCAACCCAAATCTGCTACGGCGCTTCAATCCGTAGGTTAGATGCTCCAACTATCAAAAGATGAATTGTTCCTCAGAACATTCACTGCCATATTCTAGAGTTTCAGTATTTTTAGAGTTTATATTCTATCATTTTTAGATTTTACAAACTCACCTGTCCATGCCCTGTCATTTCAAGTTTATCAGAATTAAAGGTCTGATAACCCATTGTGTCTTCCCAATCCATGAGTTCAATGCCAAAATAGTCAAAAAAAGAATTGTTCCTCTGTGTGTCAGGAACGTTCTCCTAGAATTTCAGCCATTTTGGCCACTATTTGCCATTTTTCCTGCATTGTTTGTGAAAACCTATTAGTCTGCCGTAAGTTCTACAGTCACCGGATTCTGATCAAACTTGCCGGAGCTGTAAAGCTCCGACCATAGGTTAAATTCCAAATATGTAAAAGACAAAAATCATTGCCTAACTGTCCTATGTCTCCCCATAAAATTTGGGGCATTTCTAGGGTAGGTTAGTACCTGAAACTAGGTCATCATTAAGCTAAGCCTAAATTTTTAGGCAAAAAATATATTTTTCTAAGTTTTTTTACTAATTTCCATATTAGAAAATGCCAAAAAAATAGATTTTCAGATTTCATTATGTTTTTAGAGTTAGTCTAGGTGTCCATGTCAAATTTAAGTTAATTTCAAATTCATTTGCCTTGTGGGTTAATTAGCTTTTAAAATCAAAGGCGAAATTCAACAATTTTGTGATAATTTTACATTTTAAGGTTTTTAATATGTTTATCACCATCTCATATCATATTATAGTTGATTTCCATATCATTTGCAATCATTGGAATTTCAAAGTTTGCATTTTTACAAAATTTATTTCAGAAAACCCTCATTTCAAGGCCATAGTCATGCTATCAGGGAAATTTTGGTCATTTGACCTCAATTTCGAATTTCCAAACTTTGATTTTCATATTTGTAATCATATTATATCATCTTGTGTTTGATTTATTTTTATTTAAATTTCAAAATTCTCATTTTTATAAAATATCTTTCTGAAAACCCTCATTTCAAGGCCATAGTCTTGCTATCAGGGGCATTTTGGTTATTTGGATCCTAATTTCGAATTTTCAAACTTTATTTTCGGATTTTCCATTTATTTTTATCATATGTTTCTTATGTTTATATCAGGGAGGTATGAATTGGGTTTATATTTGGATAATATATGATAATTTTCTTAATATTTTCGGATCAATTCAGATAAACCTACATTTTTGTGCTAACTTATTTTCTAGTTTTACAGGGATATTCAGGAAGAAGATTTCATTTATTTTTCTTTTATTCAATTTAATGTAAATATCAGATGTAATATTTGGAATAAGATTTACATTTTCTGCTTAGAATAGGGTGCATTGCATATAGTTTGCTTTTGCAATTTCAATATCTGATGAATGTATAATTCATGCATATTTTTTCAAATCCACTATATTTGACACGAATAGCACGTTCACAAGCTCTTAGGGAGTTGACAAATTCGATGAAATTTGTATTTATGGCCATAGTCAGAATACGAATAAAACCCAGATTTGTGATCTTCGTATTAGCCACATTCAGCCAACACTCTTAGGCTAACTTCAAAATATACTGCATTTCTCACAAATACAAAAGGAATTTCTCAATTCCTCAGAAAATGTCTTCCAAATCCATATTCATTTATTTTTTTCAACTTACAACATTTTCTAACTCAAATTCCAATTCTATTTCAAAGAAATCGATTTTCTCAAGAATTTTAAGTCTTTCTCAGGAAATGATTTTCTGAAAAATTCTGAGTTTTCAAATGCTATTTCAAATATTTCCCAAGTTAAAATTATGATTTTCCAATGTTTTAACATTCTCAAATTTTAAAATCCCAAGTTTTCAGAAATCGATTTTCCCAAAATCTTTTAATTATCTCTGAAATAGGTTTTCTCAAAATTCTCAAACCCTTCTTAGAAATAGATTTTCATTTCAAAAAGCAATCCAAATCTCAAAAATCGATTTTCTCAAAGTTTCAGTTTTTCTCATAATCCATTTTTCATTTCAAAAGTCGTTTTCCAATGCAATACCTGATTTCCAATGAAATTCATGATTTTCCCAGAAGCATCACTTTTTTTAAGTATTTCCAAGAATTTTCCCAAACAAATATCATATTTCCCAAAATGTGCATTTTTCAAAACTTCCTAGCGCATGCCTGATTCTCTGTGCATTTTAGGAAAATAGAGCATAATTTAGACATTTGAACTTAGTTGAACACACTATTTATCATTGGTTCAATTACCCCTGGTAAAGGTGCCAGGAATGGTTGAACCTCGTACCGACAGGCAGATCTCATTCCACAGAATTTTCCTGCAAATTTTTAAAACAAAGGCGAGTAATTTTCAAAACTTTGGTCGAGTTTGACTCGCATAATCGTTTCTTTTCTCTTGTAGAGGGAGGGAACAAATTTTGCGATGATAACAACACCCTAAACCCTAAACCCTAAAACCCTAAACACCTAAACCCTAAACCCTAAAACCTAAAACCCTAAAACCCTAAACCCTAAAACCAAAAACCTAAAACCCTAAACCCTAAAACCTAAAACCTAAAACCTAAAACCTAAACCCTTAAACCCGGAAACCCTAAACCCTTAAACCCGAAAACCCTAAAACCCTAAAACACTAAACCCTAAACCTTAAACCCTAAACCCCAAAACCCTAAACCCTAAACCCTAAACCCTAAAACCTAAACCCTAAACCTAAAACCCTAAAACCCTAAAACCTAAACCTTAAAACCCTAAACCCCTAAACCCAAAGTCGTAAACCCTAAACCCTCAATCCAAAACCCTAAACCCTAAACCCCAAAACCCTTAAACTCTAAACCCTGAACCCTAATCCCTAATCCCTAAACCCTAAACCCTAAAACCCTAAAACCCTAAACCCTAAAACCTAAAACCTAAACCCTAAAATGCTAAACCCTAAACCCTAAACCCTAAACCCTAAACCATAAACCATAAAACCCTAAACCCAAAACCCAAAACCCAAAACCCTAAACCCTAAAACCCTAAACCCTAAACCCTAAACCCTAAACCCTATACCATAAACCCTAAAACCCTAAACCCTAAACCCTAAAACCCTAAAACCCTAAACCCTAATCCCTAAACCCTAAAACCCTAAACCCTAAAACCCTAAACCCTAAAACCCTAAACCCTAAAACTCAAAACCCTAAACCCTAAAACCCTAAACCCTAAACCCGAAAACCCTAAAACCCTAAAACCCTAAAACCCTAAACCCTAAAACCTAAACCTTAAACCCTAAACCCTAAAATCTAAAACCTAAACCCTAAACCCGAAAACCTAAACACTAAACCCTAAACCCTAAAACCCTAAGCCCTAAACCCCAAACTCTAAACCCTAAACCCTAATCCCTAAAACCTAAACCCTAAAACGCTAAACCCTAAAACCCTAAAACCTAAACCCTAAAACCCAAAACCCTAAACCCTAAAACCCTAAACCCTAAACCCTAAACCCTAAACCGTAAAACCCTAAAACCCTAAACCCTAAACCCTAAACCCCTAAAACCCTAAAACTCTAAAACTCTAAAACTCTAAAACTTTAAACCCTAATCCCTTAACCCCTAAACCCCTAAATCCTAAACCGTAAAACCGAAAACCCTAAACCCTAAACCCTAAAACCCTAAACCCTAAAATATAAACCCTAAACCCTCAACCCTCAACCCTAAACCCTAACCTCTAACCCCTAAACCCCTAAACCCTAAGCCCTAAACTGTAAATCCTAAACCCTAAACCCTAAAACCCTAAAACCTAAAACCTAAAACCTAAAACCTAAAACCCTAAACCCTAAAACCCTTAACCCTAAACCGTAAGAAAAATTAAATCAATTAGAAAGGAAATTCGAGTCAGAACTCGAATCCCGAAAGAAAATTAAATCAATTGGAAAGAAAGTTCGAGTCAGAACTCGAATCCCAAAGGAAAAAGATTCTAACCTGGAAGTTAGATTTGAAAGAAAAGAAGTCCGAGTCGAAACTCGGATCCTTAAAGGAAAATTAATTTTGAAGGAAAACCCGAGTTGGAACTCGGATCGTCAAAAGAAAAAATAATTTGAAGAAGAACCCGAGTCGGAACCTGGACCTTAAAAGAAAATTAAATTAAAGGAAAACCCGAGTCGAAACTCGGATCTTCAAAAGGAAAAATCTTTCGTCCTGAAATTCGGATTTTAAGAGGGATTGACAAAAATATTGAATTGAATTTGAAGATTTTGAATTTTCAGAGATGAGAAATTCATTCAAAATTCTTGACCCAAGATGGTTTAGGATTAGAATTGTTCATGATGGTTTCAGGATTATTCCCTATCCTGAATGGAAGTGAAAATGAATGCAAATGGATGCAAATGGATGCAACTGAATGCAAATGAAATGCAAATGAATGATGAAAGATTTTGTTTGATCCTGCCTGCATACAAGACATTTTAAAGTAAAAACAAATTTTCAAAAAAAAATGTCTCAGTATAACTGGGCAATAAGATGTTGGACGAAAGGAGAAGTAATTGATATTTGACGAAAGCTCTTTGAAGATAACAGGGGAACAATGCGTTTCTTGATTGATTCAGGAGGCACTTTGAGAGAGGTCACTTCTTGTAAGAAGACATTTAAACATTTTGCAAAGGAGAAATAAAAGATGGCGCCAAGCCGTGATGAAAATTGAAAAATTTATTAATGCATTGAAGCGAGAGATAACAGATTGATAAGAGAACTGAGACTACATTATCCCTTCAAAATGTCAAAAGCAAAATGTTAGAAATGATATGGCGTTGGCATCATTCTTTTTCTTCACATCCTGAAAGGATGTTGGCAGGATGGATGATTGATTCTCTAACTGCCTCAAGAAGTCCTGTGTCGATGCAATCTTGCATGATGCTCTTGAAGTCAGAGCAATGTTCTATGTCATGCCCCAATTCTCGGTGAGACTTGCAGAATTGATCTTTCCATTTCCCCATAGTGACGAAAAGATCAGCAGCCTTCGGAAGTCTGACCATATCTTTTGCGAGCATGTGTTTGAGAATACTCTCGAGTGTTTGATCTAATGGGGTCAACTTGCGGTCATGATTCCAACTATCGCGTTGTATCTGTTGCTAAGTGCTTGATTTTTGCTGAGACTTGGCCAAGACAGTCGACTGGTCCTCTTTTTTATCCTCAATGAAAAAATTCTTGTCGATATAGTCTTGGACGATGTTCTTGAAGACAAAGCAGTGATCAGTATCATGCCCTACTACCCCATGGAATTTGCAGAACTGGTCCATGAATCTTCCCATGATCGTGGGAGGATTTGTGGCTCTTGGGAGATTTACCAATTCCTTGGTCAACATATATTCAAGGATTTCATTGAGAGACTGCTCAAGAGGAGTGAACTCGGGATCGTTACCCCAACCATCCCACTTTGTCTTTTTTTTTTGCTGAGATTTCTGGTGAGAACCTGACGGGAAAGGCTTATTGTCATGCTTGAAGGCATCTCCCTTTTTTGCATCCATTGCTACTTCTGTCGGACTGAGAAGTTTCTGTGTTGCTGCTCTTGCTAGTGATATTCTTAGAGAAGGAGACATGTTTTTTCCTTGATGGGAGCCTTGTTGTGACTGTCTTCAGCTTACTCAGACATCATCTTAACCATCATTTTCTTGAACAACTAATATGCAACGAGATTGATGTCATCCATGTTAGTCTGACTCTGTCCTCTAACAGATATTGGAGAATTCATATCTTCTTGATTGCTACTGATATTACTAATGCACTGATATAGTGACGTCTTTTTGCCTGATCTGATCTGGACCACTTGGGAATACCGATGCTTTCTGCAGAATGAGATGGATGATTAAAATTTGATGATGACGATTCAGGATAAAAATGAATAGAGGAAAAATATTTGATGAGAATTTGGTAGACAATTGGAAGGATATCCCATTACTCGGGATTGAGTCATCGTCGGAATCACGACAATTGTGTTATTATTCTTTGCAATTTGACCATGAGATGTGAACCTTTCAATTATCTACTCAGAAAAGGAGTAAAGTTTGAATGGGGACCAAAGTGTCAACAGTCGTTTGAGCGCATCAAGAAATATCTCCTTAATCCACCTATTTTGAAGCTGCCAGAATTAAGAAAACCTCTTTTGTTATATGTCCCAGTTAATCAAACCACTTGTGGCAGATTCTTGACGCAATATGAAGAAGGCAGTCGAGGGAGACATGTCATCTACTATGTGAGCAAGACCTTTGTTGATTATAAGAAGAAATATTCTCAAATAGAGAAGATATGCCTAGCTCTGGTCTCGATGTGTCAAAAATTGAGGTATTACTTGTTAGCATCAGAAGTCAAGATTCTATCAAAGCTTAATCCTATCAAGTATATTCTCGAACAACCATTTCTCAGTAGATGAATTGTCAAGTGACAAGTTCTGTTGATGCAGTATGACTTAAAGTATGTCTCTCAGAAGTCAATCAAAGGCCAAGCCATCACCGACCAGTTAGCAAATTTTCTTTTGTCAGAGATGTGAAAGGCGATGATGACTTCCCTGATAAGCGCATCCATAATGTCCAGCAACCTCCAATTTTGGAGTTTATTTTTTGATGGCTCCAAGAATATGGTTGATATAGGAATCGAGATCTTATTGATCATGCCTGAGAAGGAGATGATCCCTTTTTCCCTCAAACTTGATTTTCAATGTACTCATAACATGACAGAGTAAAAAGCTTTAATACAAGGTCTAAGAATTCTGCAAGACTTTAACATCAAAAGAGTGCACGCCTTTGGCGACTCATTGCTTGTCATCAGCTAGGTCAGAGTCAAATGACAAGTGAAAGATCAGAAGCTACTTCCCTATCAAAAGATTATTTTAGCTCTCATCAATAACTTCAAATAATTCCAGCTTTATCATATCCAAAGAGAGTTCAATCAAATAGCTGACGACTTAGCCAACCCAGGCTCCATCATGTCCTTCAAAGACAATGAGTCCTGTTGTTCCTTTAAAATTGACAGACTCGATCAACATGCCTTCGTTTCATCCATGCAAATCAATCAGACGGAGCAAAAGAAGAAGCCTTGATACCAAGATATAAAAAATTTCATTGAAACTGGTGAGCTTCCACCAGAATTGTCAAAGAGGGAACAACGAGCGATTCAGCATATGTCTGCCCGATATTTCATTCTCGCCAATGTCCTTTATAGACATGAGTTCAGTGTCGAGTATTCCAGATGCTTGGATAAAGATGAAGCCAAGGAGGTCGTTCGAGAAGCATACAAAGGCATTTGTGGTGGCCACGTCGGTTATCAGACCATTGTTAAGCAGATCATTCGAGCAACGTACCATTGGAAAACCATGCAACAAGACTGCTATCGTTTTATAAAGAAGTGTGCCCAATGTCAGATGCACACACCTTTCATTCATGCGCCAACCACATATTTATAATTAGTCGTATCTCCATGGCCATTCTCCATGTGGGCTTTCGACATTATGGGCCTAATTACTTCTTCTGCTTTTAATGACCACAAATATTTTCTTTCTGCAATAGAATATTTTATCAAATGGGTTGAAGCTGCTACTTTGCGTATAGTGGAAGGACGACATGTGATCCAATTCATCCACAAGAATATTCTTTATCGTTTTGTCATACCACGTGACATTGTTTCAGATAATGACAGTCATTTCAAGAACGAGAGAATGAAGATCTTTTATTTCAAATTCAGGATTCATCATCATTTCTTAGCTCCCTATTACCCTCAAGGGAACGGTCAAGCCGAAGCCACCAATAAAATCCTAATTCGTATCTTGAAAAAAGCCGTTGAAACAGGTCGTGATTGACACACAAAAATTCATGATGCACTATGAGCATATAGAACCATCATTCAAACTCCAACCAATGCCACTCCATCAGAGCTCGTTTATGAAATAGAGTGTGATCGTTGAAAAAATTTTCCTTTTCTTTTTTAGGAAAAAAGAAAACTCTCGCAAGGTCCACTTGACCTTGTGAAAAGATTTTGAAAAATTACTCATCTCCATTTCTAGAAATCTCCTAAGAATACATGGGCAATGACAGGCATAAAATGGGTGGGGGAAACAAGGTGCAGCTCGCTGATCCACCCTTATCAATCCATACCATACGCACATATACCCGAACGGTTCTCCACGATCGCCAAGGAGCGGCCAATATGCGAGACCACGGGGAATCCTGCTCCTACCATCATAAAATCTCATCAAGAGCGCTGATCCTGGGTGGGGCCCGTTTCCAGGTACCGTGGGCCCATGATGAGCCTCATGTTAGATGTTGGGCGTTGGTCCTGAGTCCTGACGATTACAAACGTTGAATGGGTTATTGGTTCGATCATGCTGTGCTTTTCTAGACCTCATATGCAGCACGGGGTGGAAGAAACGTCCACGCGAGCGCAAGCGCACGGTCGACGGGATAGAGCAGGGATCGTCCGCCCTCCCTGCTCCGGATTGTTGATACATCACTGTCACTTGTAAATAATCGGCTAATATCTCTGCTGCGAGCAGGAAGCAGGAGGACGAATTTCTCTTTACCACGAGATGCTGTCGCTGCTACGACCGAGGGACCAAGAGCAACCAACAAACAACTCTCAGAACCAGGTCCTTTGACCACCGGAAAGTTAAAATTTCTCTCGATATGGCAAGTTCCATTACGGCACCCGCTGTAAACGTTCACCTGTGTGCCAACCGCCAGGATCCGAGCAAAGTAGCGCGCCTACAGGTTTGGGGGGGCTTGACCTTTGAGCCCGTTCGCTCCACCAGTAAGGCTGGTTTGCGGCGCCGGGTTGGCAAGGGCATCTCCTGTTACGCCGACGATACCGGTAGTAGCAAAAGAAGAGATCCCGTCAGAATTGAGCTGTACAACCAAATAGAAAGGTACGCCCTCCTGCTCTCTTCTTGTCGATTTTGTTTTTCATTGCTTCTATGTCCAACGGGTTGCCTGTCTTCATTCGTTCCTCTGTTTATACATCTTATACTTGAACTAGTCTTGGATTGATACCAAATTCGACCATGATTGGTAGTGGTTTTTCTTTGGGCCTTTTTGTAGGGTCATCACAGAAACTGCTAAGCAGTCTCAAGATGGATGGGGTTCTTCGGGAGATTGGACTGAGATCGAGGTGTAGTCTTCGTTTATCTTCTATTATCACCCTCGCCGTCCCAGCCTTTAATTTTAGTTCAGCTTATTTATTCTCTTCATATCCTTGAATAGTAGGGATTAGAAATTTTAAAATCGCTTTGTTTCTTTTTCCCGACTGCTGCACAGAAGTTGCATCCTTTCCACTGGGGTATAAATTGCCACCCCGTTCCCATATTGGCTGAACCAACTTTCCCTTGCCACATGTTCTTGGTGTAGTGCATGCCACAAATATCACGGTATTTTGAATTATTTGCAATTACATCGTAAGAATTTCACAAAATGAGAAAGTTTGATAAAATCATATAAATTCAAAAAAATGGAGACTTGTGACAGTGGATCTAGCTTTTGGTGGCAAGATCCACACAAGCAAAATTGTTTGCATCCTATGGTGCTATTGTTGTAAACCATTACCATATAGGGTTTTGTCAAGATGCATTGTTTGTGGTGGACAGTGACAGGTCTAAATTGTATTTCCGTTGGTGTTTTGTTTTGGATAGGGCTACCTAACGGGGATCTTAATCCGATCTAGTATTTTTTAGTGATCCCCTTCTTATATGTACAAATATAAAACAAACAAATTATATATATATATATATATATATATATATATATATATATATATATATATATATATATATATATATATATATATATATATATATATATATATATATATATACACACACCATTTATTTGTAAATGGGTATTGTTATGTGTGCATGTGCGGTCATACACACACACACAGTTTGTGTGTGATTGCACACATGAAATGTCTAAGAACTTTATAAACCTTATATTTGTATATTATGCCAGTCTTCATCAATTTCTTTGTATTTTATCTTAGGGGACTTGGGTATTGAAACCAAGAAAAACAAAGCCAACATCAATAGTCCATTTCGTTGGGGGAATATTTGTTGGGGCTGCTCCGCAACTCACTTACCGCCTATTTCTTGAACGTCTTTCAGAGAAGTGAGTAGCTTTCCGATTCAAGTTTCTCTTCTAGTTTCAAATTATAATTCTACTTTTATACTTGAATTTACTAACCCTGTTGTTATATATCAGCTTGAACTGACTGGCCTTTAGATATTTTTGCAATTAACTTGGTGGGTGCAAGAAGGTGACTTGCATAGTTGACAGTTTCACACTCCTAGATGCTCAAAGTTTTATTTCTCCTCGTTTTTTAATTCTTACAATGCCCATGCAATTTTCTCTCTCATGCACTCATGAGTTCATATTTAGCACATGAATGTACGATAGAGTTTTCTTTGATAAATATTTTATATTTTGACAACAATTATCTCCATTTTTTCTTGCAAGTACAAGTTTCTTGACTAGAATAGTCCACGAAGCATCTATGGCTGAATGGTTAAAGTGCCCAACTCATAATTGGCAAATTCGTCGGTCCAATTCGTGCTGGATGCACACAGATTGGAACATTCAATAATAGAATTGGCTCCATATCAAGGGAATCTCATCATGCTAATTCACTAATTCAATTTAAACATATTCATGATGCTCTTTATTTGATTATGGGAATTGTATTTTGTGATGATTTTTTTTTGTGTACGTATGTGTGCACGTGCATGTGTTGTATCTCTTTTGATGACTTTCCATCCTTTTATGCTCTCCAACGGTGGTGGAATTTCAGCTTGTGGATACCAAAAAAAATCTGATTAATTGATAAATGCAGAGAATGATAATAACTTTATTGACATAAATATCCTTATGAACATATGGTATCCCAAAAGAACTTGTAGTCCCTTCAACCTTTTAAATAAGATGACTCTTGTGCACTTCATATTAGTGTCTGATGTCTTATTTTCTCCCAAAAATTCAACCAATGAAGAATTTGATCTTTGACCTTTATTAAGGACAAATATGAGAGTTTTCTGGAAGGAAGAAAGATAGAGGCAGAACAGATTATGGCACCCAAAGCATGTTACTTTAGTATGACTAGAAGGTGTGGAAGTCTCTAGTTTCTTATCGCACCACAAACCAAGGTGAGAACCAAGTAAATAATCATCTGGCTCTAGTGTGTCGTTTAGAGAGCTTCTTACTGAGTACAAGGCATGTCACATAGCGTTTGTGAGGATCTATACAGAAGTATATTCTTAGTGAGCTTGTTGTAAATGTAAGGCTGAAGACCGACTTACAATGAGATAAAAAAACAACAATTCAGTTGTCTTCAGATCCAACTTATCTTAAAAATACAAAGCATATAGATACAAACTGCCACTTTATCAAATCGCTCATGCAAGATCTCAATTTTAGTTTGCTGATATCTTCAAAAAACTGTTAAAGATCAAGCCTTGAAGAGACCAACTAGCAGGTTGGGGATGATTGTCATTTTTTCCTATCTTGAAGGAGAGTGTTGGAGTACATAGGGATAGATTTGCTCTTTTAACTGTTTATTTACATTCTCAGTCCTTATATACATGTGTATAGAAATGGCCTGCTTATTTTGCCCTAGTCTATGCCTCTCTTCTCTCTTCTTCTTCTCTATGCCTTTCCTCCTTATCATCCATATAAATCTTCTAAATATACTAAGGCAGAAAGAGGGCCTTGTATGAAGCCTTTTTTGTCGTCTTGTGGTGTCTCCTCCAATGTGGGAGAAAAACAATGTTACTTTTTGACACAAATATTTATTAATTTGTGCAGGAAATTGTGATACAAGTATTCATTGGTTTGTACATAAGAACTGTGGAATGAACTGGTTCTTCTTGTTCTTCCCCAGTTGAGTCAACGTATGTTTGTTGGGTTGTATGATATATCTATTTATCTATGCTCACCGAAGCCTATTGTGAATGAACTGGCCATTCTTGTTCTTTTCTGTTGCTTTGCTCTTTAGCCAACTCAATTGGGTGTTCTTGCAAAAGAAAATTTCTTCCTTCAATAAATGAGGTGATGGTTTTTTGCATATATATTTTAATTTTTAATCAACATATATTTATTGGTTTGTATGGTATGCCTAGGTATCTATGTTGACCAAGCCTATTGAGGTTAATAGTTAAAGTAATATGTCCTCCAATAGAAAAATCTTGTTCTTCCCCAGTCATTAATTGCTGAATTGTTTTTTTGTACAAATATTTATTGCTTTGTACAAGAAATTGAACTTTTCTTTGAATATATTTCTTAGATTTTAGTCAATTTACATTTATTGGTTTGTATATCTAAGTATCTATGTTGACCAAAGCCTATTAAGGTTAATGGTAAGAGTAACTTGCCATTTAATATGGGAGCAACGTTTGTTCTTCTCACTCACTATTATTGTTTTTTAGTGAGTCCAAGGGGGTGTTTCTTCCTTTTATTGCTTTTTGGTACAAACATTTATTGATTTGCCTGTTGGTCAATTGATGGGAAAAGATATGATTGATATTGCCAAATTGATGGCTATAGATTGTCCCTATATCTTAACCATTGAGTATATGGTCATTCTAATGTGTATTTATTTTGATCTACAAATTTTTTAGTGCATCATCATCCTTCAGTGTATCTAAACCTCTTTCTAATTTTATGGCAAAAGGTCTAAATGTTGGATATGTTGTACCTCTTTAATTGATGGATTTGTACAACTGTCCCTTCAACATTTACTCAAAGTCCCTGCCAAGTTTTATTTCCATTGTGTTCTCTTGGATTGTAACCCATAAACAAGATAATGAGACAAATCTTAGTGGGTATTGTATTTATTAGACATGTGGTACTGGAAGCCTCTTGAACACTATAACTAGAAGTGTGCCCATTGCTTCATCATCCAAATCATTCAGGGGTTTTCAAACTTTAAATAAAAATAGAGATAAAGGATCATACTTGGCTTCATTGTAGGTGAAATCTTTGTTTTGTTTTCTTTAAAATCACTTCATTGGTTTTCACTTCTACTGGTTAAAACATCTTATCTCTCTCTCTAAAAAATTAAAACCTTGATTGCATGTCTTGAAGCTTCATGCCATTTGCTTAAGTTACCTTTTCTTTTTTATAAGATTGGAGACACCAGTGTTGTAAGTATCATACCATGCCGTATCATACGATACAGTACGATATGTATCGTTACTTTTGGGTTTTGTGATGTGATACAGTACGATATGTATCGTACCTGTATCGGGCATATCATATGATAAACCTCTATATCGTGTTGTATTGTACGATACAGGGTGTATCATACGATACAACTTCAATGCACTTTAATAAGGCCGAAAGTTACTTTTTCATTGTGGGCTTTAAATACTTTTTGAGGGCCAACTTCTCCATTTATCTAGAGGCCATTAGATATACATTTCCACTATTTTTTCACCCAAATAAGTGAGTTAAGGTAAAAAAATGCATTTCCACCATTTTTTCACTCAAGAAAATGGGTTAGGAAAATTACAAAGCTACTCTCCAAAAAAGTTAGATTTGCAAAAATTAAAAATTTATATCAAAGGTAGAAATCAAGCTCCACACTCCTCCAGCAAAGATGGCATAAGATGATCTGGCATGGCAATGGGGCACTCAAGTAATGAGTGAAAACCGATTGAAAATCGAGTGCAACTATTGCCATAATATTTTTGTTTATGTAATATAAAAGTATGAGTCTTGTGGAAATAAAACGTGTAGGGATGTCAACTGAATGTATTTAACAAAAGAATTCTTGCCTACAATGATACTTGAACCGTTGACCTCCCTAACATAAACCACAACTCTAACCACTACACCATGAAACTTGCTGATTATTTTATGAAAAAAATTATATATTTAGGTTGTGATAAGCCGATCAACCCAACAATTACTCGAACCACCAAAGACTGATCATACAAATGTGATCTACATGTTTAATTTTATAGGAATAGACTCTTGAATCTTCCGATTATGATACGTAGTTAGGTTTTTATAAGACTTAAAAATCAATGGTCTATAATTTTGAAAAATAGTTAATGCTTAAAAAATTATGTTTTTTTATCAAAAAACATGATCCAAGTGTCAATTTCTAGCAAATCAACCATGCCGAACACATCTGCAAGGTCAGATTTGCAAAAAACAATCTGAAACCCCTATTTACTGGTGATAGACTCAAAAAGTGTTAGGCAACTACCACTTTTTCTGTAACGCCCCAAATTTGTATCGGGAAAATTTCGAGAATTAAAAAAAAAAACAAAACGAAAGTGATTTTCAAACTATGCTCAAACCCGAATAAACTTGGGCGCATTATAATTGAACCAACTACATGAACATGATTGAAATAAAGTTTAACAAACCATTCATTAATTGAAGTATTCAATCTTAAACAAATCAGAGTCTTAACAAATAGATTAAAAGTCCTAAACATCTAGGATGCCCAAGAGCCAAAAACCAAGAGTCGTAGAGATATGACGAATGTTCTGTACCACCCCAAGCATGCCATATCACCCAACTTACTCATTGTCTGAAAAATAGTAAAAGTAGGGGGTCAAATCATGCCCCAATACCATATAGACAAGGAAATAAATTCCAAAGACACTAAGTATGCAATTGATCATATCATACACACACAAACCAAAAATTTAGATTACATTCAACAGAAATGAACATAAAGGTAAAAAAACTACATTACTTACTCTCTAATTTGGTACCTGCATACAAGTTCATCAGTAATCAAAATCATGCAACATTGCATATATTCATTTCATACATCTCAATATAAAACATGCAAATATGTGAACCAGGTGAACCTCATCTATAATGTATTGTTTCTCTTTTCTCGCCCTATAAAGGTACACTCTCGGGCACTCAAACTTTGATCCAACCAATCCGATGGGGTGTTCATTATTTCATGTGTTTTATTATCCCCATGAACTCAAAAGGATCTGCAAACACCCAATGGGTCGGTCCACAATTGAGAGACACTCCAGTGGTACAGGGAATCGGTTCCTACTCTGTAGAGTCATGGGTTTACCAACCCAGGCCTTATCAGGTAGTCCTGGTTCTTTACATTGAGGATGGAGAACCGGGGAGACACTTCACTTTCCAAAGCAAACATCTCTTTCCTCGATCATGTGTACCGGCTACCCTCTCTAAGGTAGACACTGGTTTGAACAAGTTACTTAGTGTTAATTAATTAAACTCATCAGTCAATTCAAGTGCCTCAGCACCAAGGGCCTTCCAACCTGAGCTTCCCTCAGAATGCTCTCACAAACACAAAACAACATACCCATTCAAACCAAACCTTCAGCAACATATTCCTGTTTCGGAATACCCTTGAGCCAGACTCGCAGTAACATACTTCTCTCGAAAGTACCCTTGAGCGATACCTCCCTTGAGGTTTAAGAATGTATGTGCATGCATTATAATTATTCATAACATGGTGCTTACGAACACCGCAATGGTTCCACTGAACCCAGGTTTACTTACGAGCTATATGCACGTAGGGTTTCTTATGACCCATGTCACATCCAACATGCTTTACATACACCTTTCAACACAATGCATGATACCCATGTCTATAACACAAACCATTTATGCCACATTCGTGTAAATTATCATCATACATGGCTTATCCCATCATGATTCATCACATCAAGAAACATGACATTTATCAAAATCATCATGCTGTCACATATCAATTTTACACATTTCATAGATTGTACACAAATTCATAAATTGACTATGTGCATGTGAGTATGATAGGCATTGAATCACATAGGTTGACAAAGCATACTTACAAACAATAATCTATAGAAATCATGCTACTGTTATAAGCTCTGCCGCGACTCATACAGAGCACCAACAATCAATAAAAAATTATGGGTAACACCTCCATGTGTCCCCTAACATCTCCAATTTTCAGATCCAGAAAACCTCTTATATTTTTACAGTATTCCCGGTCTAAAACTGGTTTTTCTGTTAACAGTTACAGATGCAAGATTTTGTTCCCTGAAGAAATAGTGATTTAACATCATTTCCAAGGGCTTATAATTTTATATATTTTTTTTGATAAAATCCTTGTCTGTTACCTTTCAACAGAGTCCACTCTTGCTGTTAAACTCCATGCCATTATTTTTAAACATATTCTGGACCGGACCCCTATAAGGAAATTTCACAGGTCCTGGTTTTCTGTAACTAATAGAATTTCACCAACTTAGATGAAGTTCTGGTACTAATTTGCAAGAGTTACGCTTTTTCTCTTATTTTTCATGGGATCTACAAGATGTCTAACAACACATGTCCAAAAAACAGTCGAAAAATCCATAAGCGGAATTTACTGGATTTTCGTGGTAGAACATACCAGATTTGGTTTTGTACACAGGCCAGATTTTTTTGTTCGTATCACATAAGCTATAACTCTCAAACAAACCACTTTTTGGCCAAACCCTATTTACTGGAACTTCATGTACATGTCCACATGACCCACATAGAAGAATTTCGTCAAACTCCAATTCGTTTGAGTGTTATGATTTTTCTACTGACATTACTCAGTTAGGAAAACAAAACTGTACATAGTTATTTTCTTAATTGAACTATTTACATGGAAATTCATGTGTAAAAACGTCTAGTCATGGATTTTTAAGCATGATACACACATGATCTAGCAAACATGATGTTGTAACATAACATAGAAATCAAATCATGCATTAAAACCTAATCACATTCATGTTTTTACCAAGATCTAAATCACATCTTTAGAAAAACACCTTTTTCATAACTTTTTATGAAATTTAATAAAACAAGTAGGATTCCAGATTTATAAAAATCTTGTTCACATCAATTCTAACATCATATCACATTGAATCATGCATTCAAATCCATAAACAATCATATAAAAATCGATTTGCATCTAACATTCAATACTACATGATTTTTTGAAACCGATTTTGGTAAAAGCCCCAAAAAATAATTATTTTCAAAGAAATCAATGTTTTTGAAATATTACATCATGAGGTATATCATGTACAAACATTTACAACCTCTCTAATGCAAAATCTATGGCAGATCAACCATGGATCACCATTGATCTTGATTTTGCATTATCTACGTACCTGAAATTCATTTTCGAGCCTATACGATAGAGGTACCTACCTCAACAACGAAATCCAACAGACTAGATGTCTCCTCCACTTGATGAAACCTTCAAGTGCAGTTCCAATGGCGGCTGAAACCTCCTTCAAGAATTATAGAAGAGAGGAGGAGAAACAGAAAAATAGAAAGAGAGAGAAAGAGGCTGAGACACCCCCCCTTTCTCCTCTTATTTTTAAAGGGAATTAGACTTAACTAAGGCAAGACTTGGGCTTGTCTTAGTAGTTGTGATCATTGCAAAATTTTTCCTCTCTTGTATTCCTTCTCTTTTCCTTTTTTACCTCTATTTTCCCTTTGTGAAGGGGAAATAAAAGACAGAAAAGAAAAGAAGAGAGAGATGAACTCTTTTGCGAATGTCTCACTTGACCTTAATTTTGAAAATGTTTCGAAAATTTACTCGCTTCCGTTTTGAAAATATTTACGGAAAAATGAAGAGACGAGATTCGCTCGTCGGTACGAGGTTCGACCATTCCTGGCGCCTTTACCAGGGGTAATCGAACCAATGATCGAATTTATGTCTTTTTGCTTTGCTAAAATATGATATAAGAATTTATTATAAGTATAAATGCACAAAGAATCATGCTTGTGCAATGAAAATGCAAAGATATATGCTTTTGAGAAAATAGTTTAGAAAATTTGAGATTTTCCAAGTGATTCTGAAATAAATTTGATAATGGAGTGAAGAAATGATTCAAGAGTTTGAAATTGGTTTGAAAAAGTTAGATATTGAATCTAACTTGGATTTTTGAAATAGATTTGGAAGAAGAGACTTGAAATTTCAAGTCCTGGAGTGATTAGATTTTGGAAAGATAAGTTTTCAGATAAAGAGAAAAGGAATTTAAAATTGGGATTTTTGAAATAAGAATGAATTTTGAAAGTCATAATAGACTTTGAATTTGAATCGATTTTCATGAATCGATTTTGAAAAGGAAATTTTGAATTCAAGACCTAAAACATGAATTGAATTTGACTTCAGATTTTGAGAAATAGATTTGAAATTGGCCTTGGAAATGAGAATTGGAAATGGAACTAGATTTGAAATCTAGAATATAATTTTGATCTGAAATCTGGAATCTTAGATGGATTCGAATCTGAAATCTGGAATCCTAGATGAAGCTGGATCCGAAGTCTGGAATCCAAGATGGAGTTGAATCTGAAATCTGGAATCATAAATGGAATTGGATCTGAAGTCTGAAATCCAAGATGGAGTTGAATTCAAAATCTGGAATCCTAAATGGAATTGGATCCGAAGTCTGGAATCCAAGATGGAACTTGGAATTGAATTTGAGAAATCCAACCGAAATTTGAAGATAGAATTGGATTTTGAAGATCCAGATGGAACTTAGATTCAGATTTGTGAGATCCTAAATCGACTTTTGAAATTTGAAAGGAAGGAATGAAACGTGATTTTCAAACTTGAATTTTGAAATCAGGAGATGAATATGGAAATTTCAAAGTTGAATTGAACTTTGAAATTTGATTTTAAATATTAAATTAAATCTGAAATTGAATCCTGATCCTGGAAATGAATTTGAAATTTCAAAGTTGATTTGTACTCTGAAATTGGATTTGGATTGGAAATTGAATTTAGAATATAGGAATGACTTTGAAATCTCAAAGTCAAATTGAACTTTGAAATTGAAGTTTGAATCTTTGAAATAAGATAGAATTTGAGGATAGAAATGAGATTTTGAATTTACAAATGAGAATTGAAGATTGATCTGAGAGGTGAAGAAGATATTTGAAGAAAATCACTTGGATTTTGAAAAAGAATTTTGAAAATATGATATAATTTTATCTTAAATGATGAATGAATTGAACAATTTTGAAAATCGGATATTGAAAAGCATATTTCATTTTTTAAATGAATTAAAATAAGATTGAAGATATAATACATTTCTGACTATAGCCATAAAATGTATTATATAATAATTTATATTTAAATTCAGGTGAAGAATAAAACATATTTTGGTGTCTTTATAGAGTTTAAAATGAAATTAACTCTCAATATATCCTGACTATGGCCATTGATATATATTTTGAGTTAATTTTAAGTTAAACTCTGATAAAGGAAAAATATTTAAAAATATGATGATTTTTGAAAAGAGATCCAGTGTGGATCCAATGTTATTTCATAAAAGATAAAAACCATAAGTTTTGTTCATCAACTTAGGATTTAATCACCTTTTATAAAATGGTGCACGTGCCATTCATGTTCCTATTTGTGGAGTTTTTGGAATAAAAGAGAATATGATATGAAATAAGCCATTTAAGATATCTACAATGCTCATACATTCTAATCTAGTACAGGAAATGGAAAATTCTCATTAATACTTAACTATTGCAACTTAAATTGACTTTGAATTTGAAATATCAAAATCCTAATCTAAGAAGGAATTTAAAATGTTTACATTTTTCCTGCAAAACTGAGTTAGTACCAGGCAATAGAAAGGCAAGTATGGAGAAGAAATATCATATTAGAGCTAGCATGCATATGACTATACCTAAATGCTAAATGAGAAGATGGATATCTAAAAGGCACGGGTAATATCCTAAACTAATGAGAACGTGGATATTAGGATGAATATGCACAATACATCTTATAATGCATATGTAAAGTATAAACCGATGGAAAAGGGGTTTATATAAAAAAAAAATGCATATGCATTTAGCTAGGGATGATACCTATGCTAGCTGAAGAACATATATATATATATATATGACCTAAGTATTATATCTAAGCTAAAACATGGGAATGCAGGTGATATACATAGCTAAAACGAGGGTAGCCTACCAAGGTGGAGATGTAGATACAACAAATGAGAGAAAATAATGAGATGGTGTTGTAATGCTGGCAGTACCGGTGCAAGAATGAGGGGTTGTGAAAAAGATGAAATGGCCTAAGCTGTGACTGTACCTAAGTTACGGTAAAACACAGACAATGCTACCCATTATGAGATGTAGATTTTTTAATTTAACATAACATGCTGTAATGTGCAGGTGTGGTGATGTTTGCAGGATGTGTATGGCAAAGGGGTCACAGTGATGCTATATGCATATGGGTGCAGGAAATGAAGACCTGCTACTGAGATGAATACCCTGTGCACAGGAGCTATGCATGGGCAAGTGATATGGTGTACAAACTCAATGCAGTGGTGTTCCTAATAAATCTACAGTGGTGAATGCAGAGAATGGAACAACAAAAGAAGAAATGCTACGAAGTGCTGAGGTTTTGCTAAGACTCAATTTTGCCAGCCGTTTTCAATGGCTTCAATGCATAGACCCTGCTGCAGCAGGTGATGGGGGAAGATGTGTGCTGATGGTGGGCAATGTACAACAATGACTGGTGGTGCTGGGCAGTGATATGACTGTGATAGGCTACAGGGAGGTGGCGCAGCAAGGTGCTGCCGTAGGATTGGGTGGTAATTGTGAGGTTGTAGCAACAGGTAAATGTGCAGATGTGTACATATGTTACACGTCTGGATCAGACGGGGTCTGAGAACCATTTATGGAAGGCAGTCTTAACATAATTTGGCACAAAATATTTGAAAGCACAAGAGCACTTCTATAATATCTCAGGGAGCAAGTGGCTTTATTGGATGTTCCAATTGCTCATGGGACCACAACTATTAAACCCTCAGCAAACTGGATCCAAAAGTAGCTTCAAAACACTGACCAAGCAGTATAACTGTAAGAATTTGGATCATACCATTAAATCAATTTCAAGCCCTGATTTTATTCACAGTATCAACAGGGACAACGTTAACACTATGTGTCACAGAAAAACAGGTATTAAATATACACCATGATATTTCACCGAAAACCCCTTTATTATCATACACAAGGCTAAGAGGAAAAGAGAATCCGCTTGTGATATTTAACATTGAACACATTTACCCTGTCTATGATTGCTCAGACAACGACTATCAAGGAAAAGGTCAATAACCACCTGATCATCCAAGTGAACCTGTACGGAAAACACTTACCAATCATTCCACCATAATCAGGTATTTAAAATTACTTGACACAACTGGCTGAAGGAAAATTCCAACGACTTTGACCAAATTCTGTTTTTTTCTTTTTGTTTTTAGATGATAGAATGCATTTGGGTCTGTATATACATAATGAGAACAAACCTAACAACGACTTTTTTTTTTCTGTTTTTCTCTCTTTTTTTTTTATTTGCAGATCAACCTAAAGACCAGACAACCTTCTTGATTCCGTCACATCCTTCTTGCTCAGGATGTAAGACAACCTGTCCATGAGGCACAACAACGGTGAGCCTAGTGGATATAACTTTATCCTATTACAATTGCTTGAAAGGCCTTTAAGATCTTCTTGCCCATAGATCGTGCCATAATCTAGATGAATTACATTAAAGCAACTTGCTGTAGGACGAGATATGCCCACATATGTGTAGGAATAACGTCACACTAAAGCAACTTTGATAAGTTAGCCGATCATCTTCAACGACTATTTTTCCTGAAGGTAAAGTAATCCTTATGAACTTCTGATCCTATCCAGTGGTGCTAGCTTCTCCTACTACAACATTGGGAAGGTTCATGAAGCATACACCCTATGGATCATACATCTACTCTTTTTTTTCCCTTTTTTTTAAGAACCTAACAAACTCACAGATACTCATCTTGAAAAGGTCGATGATCAGAAGGTACATGTTTTCCATCCCTTCTTATGCTATGACCAACATCTCTGTTTATCCTCATTCAATCAGAGGGCCGTATGCAACATAGCTATACCTGGTGATCCGAAAACAATCGGCAGTGTTCATTCACAAATGCAGTTACCCAGATGATAAATACACCCATCAACATAAGCGAGGTGATAATGGCATATAACATTGAGAATGCCAACCTCATTATTATTCTTACAGCATTATTAAAACAAGATTTTCTAGCCCATCGTCTATGCAAAGACACAAGATGGCATGAAACAATTAGAAGTAAGCACAACTAAAAGCAAAACAGATCGCATATCTGAATCTGTTTCTATGATAAACCTGTCAATTAGCATACTAAATGATGGAAAAGCATATGAGAATAAAAAGGAAACACAATACATCAATTTAAGCAAAATCCCAGGGAAAGAAACTAGCCATTCTTGACTTATTAGAAATTGTTTCTATCGGTGAAACGAATGCAGATTCAGCCAGAAACTCTATGTACAACCTTTCTGCTCCGAAGTTTTAAGTCTGTGTAATGTTTGGCTTGATGGGAAACATTTGTGGTGGGATATTAATGCTATGGAGGATGAACACCAATGCTGAATCGGAAGATGGTGATGCAAAACACGATAGAATTATCAACTGAAATATACAGGTAAGCTGGACTGATCTAATACAGGGTGAACACGACGTTAAGGAGCAAAGCAAAAGTATGATGATCAAATGCGCTCATGCGATGTAACATGCTATCAAAGTGAAACCAGAAATCAGACATAAACAGGAGAATAAAATCAAAGGCCATAATGAAAACATGATACGGATCAAAATTGCAATACATAGAATGATGATAAACCGAGTGAGTATGCAAATGTTGATGATACGGATATCATGCAATTCTAAATGCCAAGATGCAAATGGGAAATCCCTACTGAATGAAATATGGGAACAAAGGAAAACATATAAAAATCGGATGGGACAAAGATTGCAGAAATGTAACAGGGAAGACAGAATGGAATCTAGCATATTCAACTCCCTCGATAGGCAAATGAAAAATAGTGAGATCTATACGTATAACGGGAATCAAATCAAAGTGAAAATCAAAACGAAAATGCTTACCGTGACATCAAAATGAAATTGCAGCATTTAGAGAAATAATGAACAGGGATAAAAAAACGGTAAAAAAAAAGACTAGAAGCAAAATTCAAGACGAATTAAGATCGAAATAGGAATCAAAGCTAATTAAGAACAGAAAACGAATGTGAATCAGAGATTAAACGCTGATTAAGATCATAATAAAACAGTAAATTAAAATGGCTTGCGATATCTATAAGATAATAGAGATATCATAAAACATGTAAAATAAGAACAAAAAAATGTGACCCAGTGGAGGGCCGAATTTCTATTGCAAAAATGCAAATCAGGGCTGCTATAGACAGACCGATATTGCAATGTTGCTTTAGCAGCAAAGAAACAGAAAATCAAAAGGAGATTCTGAGAGAAAGAAGGAGGGGAGAAGCAAATTTACAGAAGGAACAAAGGAGAAGAGGCGACTCTTACCGTGTAGAGGTTGGGATGGACCTTCCTTCTTGGTGGAACTTCGTAGCTGCGGCTGGAGATTTGATTTCGATTCCCCGATCAGAAGAAATCTCAGAGAACGGGAGAGGAGATAAGAAGGGATAAAGGAGAAGAAGAGGAAGAACGGAAAAGGGGAGGAAGAGAGAAGGATTTCAGAGGGCTCGGCTGGGTGAGAACGGATGGTGATGGATGAAGGCGCTAATGGATTGGGTGAATAGTCGATCCTTTAGCCTTCCCCTATGGTTACTTATATAGGAGACATAAGAAGGATCTGGAAGAGGGGGGGGGGGGGGGGTCGTTGGAGATCAACGGGGAGAGGAAGACGAAGGTGGATGGAGGTTGAAAATGGACGAGCGATCTGCTGAAGAAGTAGATGGAGGGAAGAGGCGTACGGTGGTTGGGGATCGATGGTCATCCGTGAAGGAAGAGGCGGATGAGGAAGGCGATGGAGAAACAGTTCGCAGGGAGAGAGAGCGAGAGGGAGTTCGTGAAGCGGGAAGGCGAAAGCTGTTGCAATTTTTTTGATTTTTCAAAAAACAGGGTTCCTTTAAAAGAAATTTTTCTAAAAGGGGTTTTTATAACCTAAAAGGGGGTCTCTAGACCGATCTTTCGTACTTTTTTTTTCTATTTTGATTTTTTCTCGCTTTTTTTCTTTATATTTTCTGTATATTTTTGAAATAAAACTCTAAACTTACGAGAAAACAAAGGATTTTGAAATACTTTTGTAAAATTTGAAAATATTTACAAATGAAGGATTTTCCGAGAATTCAAGGCTATTCTTTGAAAAATTCTTCAGAAAACGGGTTTGGATCCAGAATTTGAGAAGATATTCAAGTTTTGGATCTCAAATCGAGAAATATAAGACAGTGGATCCAACCAGATACCGGATGGATTGTCTGAGCCTGTCAAACATTATTTTTGATATTTTTGTAGATTTTGTTCAAAATTTGGATAACGAGTCTTGGATTTGGATTTTGACATTGGATATGAAATTGACTCAGATATAGAAAATGGATTTGATTCCAGTGAATCCGAGAAATAAACTAGAATTTTGAGTGAAAATGACTCAATTTACTCAGAAAATGGGGCCAGGGGCAAAAATGAAATGTTCACAGAATTTTGAAAAATTTGGGGTGTTCACAGTAGCCCATAAAGAGAGAGAGAGAGAGAGAGGGCGCTAGTCGACCCCCTCTTTCTTTTCATTTTTTGAAGTTTCCAAAATCCAACTTGGTTGGATTCAAAACTTACATTATTTCTTTCTTTTTTCTTCCTTTCTTTCTTTCTTTTTTTTCTTTCTTCACTTGGACTCCCAAGAGGTAGGGATGTCCCATGTGGACCCCTCCTCATTTCGGTTGCCACATGTCATCCATGTGTGCCTTAGGCTTCTCATTTCAAGCCTTATTTAATATTTAGTAAGTTTTGACTTTTCATTTTTTTTCTAACTTAATTATTTTTTATAAAATCAAAAGTGAATTGATTTTTAGTAACATTGGTCCAGCCATGAGGGTGTGGGCCCACCTAGGGGGCGTCCCACCCTCCTTGGTTAACTTACATAATTTAATTTATTTAATTAAGATAAATCCCTAATTTCTAAAATGGATATTGGATCCATATTAAGTCTTGAATTTCATACCAAATTCAAATCTAATAAATTTTCAAACCTAATTTGGATCCAAACCCACATACTAAATCCAAATTTAAGTGAAATTAGTTCCAAACCCAATTAAAATTTAAATTCTTATTTAAATCCCAATTTACACTATTTTAACTCAGGATTAAATTCTATTTCCATTTTAACTTTGGATAAAATTCTAATTCACTCGGAATTTCATTTCGAATCAGTGTACAACATAAATTATAATTCACGAGATATTTAAATAAATAAAAACCATATTTAAGATAATAAATAATCTTTATTTATTTAAATAATTGTCAAAAATTTTGCGGGTATTACATTTTCCAAATCTATATAGGCTCAAAATTAAGTGGATTATGTTGTCAGATCTAAATGAAAACCTTAAAACTCACATAGTTACTATCATAGCAATAACTAATTGATCTTGATTCTTGAATTAGTAAAACTTGTCAACTATATATAACTATATCAGCTTTTGGGTCAAATGAAAATGCATTTAGTTTGTGTTCAGATATTTATCAGATCAACTATTGAGGAACCAAACCTACCCAATTGTGTTATAGTGGGTCGAGTAATTGTTGGGTTGATTGGCTTATCACAATCTAAATATATAATTTTTTTTCTAAAAATAATCAACAGGCTTCATGGTGTAGTGGTTAGAGTTGTGGTTTGTTAGGGAGGTCAACGGTTCAAGTACAATAAATTTTTTATTAAATACATTCAATTAACAACCCTACATGTTTTATTTCCATAGTTATAGAGGTAAAATGGTAACTTCATGGCATGTGTTAGGTTAAAAACTAAGAACAACCCAACGTTAGTTTATGATTGGGGTCATTTGATTAACAAACAACAACTACGCCTTCATCCCAAAATAATTGGGGTCAGCGATATGAACCAAAAAAGAAAATCATTATGGGTCTTCCACATGAATCCTTCTCCAATCATTTCTATCCAATGCCATGTCCTTGGTGAGGTTCAAAGCATTCATATCCTTTCCTATCACCTCCATCCATGTCTTCCTAGGCCTACCCTGACCTCTTTTAACTAATATATATTCCCATTTCTCCATCCTTCTAACTGGAGCATCATTAGGCCTTCGCCGAATATGTCCAAACCACCGTAAACGATTCTCTCTCATCTTATTTTCAATGGGTGCAACGCCTACCTTCTTACGTATCTCCTCGTTTCGAATCTTATCTTTTATTGTATTTCCACACATCCATCTCAGCATACGCATCTCAGCTACACTCATTTTTTGAATATGATGTCTCTTGGCAGCCCAACATTCCGTACCATATAGTAAAGCAGGCCTAATAGTCGTCCTATAAAACTTTCCCTTCAACCACAATAGCATTCTACGATCGCACAACACTCCAGTTGCACTTTTTCATTTCATCCACCCAACCTTTATCCTATGATTTACATCTCCATCAATTTCTCCATACTTTTGAATGATAGATCCCAAATATTTGAAACAATCATCCACCGGTATTTCTTGCTCACCAAGCTTCACTACACTCTCATCATTACTTCGTTGCTTACTAAACCGACATTCCATGTATTCTGTCTTACTCTTACTCAACTTAAAACCTCTTGCTTCCAATGTCTGTCTCCATAATTCTAACTTAGCATTAACCCCAGCTCTAGACTCATCAATTAAAACAATTTCATCAGCAAACAACATACACCACGACACATTTTCTTGAAACGTTTGGTGGGCATTTGCAAAGTCTGAAACGTTTGGTGTGCAGATGAATTAGGCCGAAACGTTTGGGGGTATTTGAAAATTTCCCTTTTTTTAGATGTCCCTCACTTTTCTGTTCATATTCTTATAGGGCATCCTTGATCCATATTCCACTCATCACCTGCGTTATCCCCATCGTCATACCCCATCTAGGGTTAAAAAAATGTATGTTTTTTTAAATCAACACCTTTTAACATTTAAGGTAGGGTTGACAGGGGAATTGATGGAACCAAATTTACTTAGTTCCTTTGCCAGCTGGACAAATGGGCATAAATGCAATGGCAAGAGTTTAACTATTTCATTTTTGCAAACTGAGCAAAGGCAAGATATAAGAGGCTGCTTATTTTCCTTTATATTTAATTAATGTAGTTCTTTAATTGATATATTAATAGTGTATTCTTGGGGAAGTCTTGTCTATCTCACCCTCTTTTGATCTTAATGGCTCAAATAAATTCAATAGAACCACCTGGCATTACTAGCTAGAATTTCTTGTGCTTCTAATGTCGATGGTAAGATTGCAGGATATAAACGTAATGGCACTTTCCTATTTATTGGTACTTTAAGGTGTTTGTCTGGAAATTTCTTGATGGTAGGATGTCTGATGATTTATTGCTAGTGGGTTAAAGTGCCCTCTGTAATGAAATGGTGGTCGTCCACGATTGCCCTTGGAATACTCAAAAGAAGTGTCTAAAAGACACTTTAAGCAAAGCCCTTAAAAAGGGTAAAATAGGAACAACACACACATAAATAAATAATTTTATTTATGTAAAGGGATGCTTGAAAGGCATTACAAGAAGTGTTTTTACAAGAGGGGCCTGTACCCCTATTTATACAAGAGCAAAGGGGAGAGCTCATAAGGAGCTCTCCCTTCTAGTCGTTGGACTAGTCCAACGGCTAGAAATCTAGCCGTTGGACTAGTTCCAACGACTAGACAGTTTGGTTAAGTTCCAGTTGGAACTTAACCAAACTATATTATCTAGTTCAATATGAACTAGATAATATATATTACATAAAAACTGAAAGAAAAATAAAAATAGAAAAATAGAAAAAATATATAATAATATTATTATTATAATATTATATATATATGTTACATTTTAACACTCCCCCTCAAACTTACAGTACAATGAGCAAAAGTTTGTCTAAAAGGAAGTGGAATCTGGGAGCTGCAAGAGGTTTGGTGAAGAAATCTGCTAATTGGTATTCTGATGTAACATATGGCAGATCAATGGAGCCATGTAGGAACTCCTCTCCGACATAGTGACAATCCATATCTATGTGTTTGGTGCGTTCATGAAAGGTCCAGTTGCTTGCGATGTAGATTGCACTCTTATTGTCAAAGCACATGCGCGGGGCCTGTGTTGCTTCAGCTCCCATGTCAACTAATAGTCTTGAGAGCCAAACAACCTCCATTGTGGTAGTTGCCATGACTATTTTCGGCTTCAGTGGAGGAAAGAGAAACCTTCTGCTGCTTCTTGCACCTCCATGATATAAGAGATTCACCTAAAAACACACAAAACCTAGTGGTTGAGTGCCTATTATTAGGATCACCCCCCAATCAGCATCAGTATAAGCAATTAAATCTAAAGAGGATGATGCGGACAAGAAGAGTCCTCGTGAAAGAGAACTCTTTAAATATCTAATAATGCGTAAGACTGCTCCCATGTGAACAGAGGTGGGGGCATGTTGAAATTGACTAGCCGTATGGACGGCATGTGCAATGTCTGGCCGAGTGATAGAAAGATAGGAAAGAGCTCCAACAAGTTGTCTAAATGGAGTAGGATCTTCAAGTCGTTCTCCATCATCAATTTTCATCTTAACATTAACTACTTCTGGAGTATCTACTTTCTTTTCATTTGAGATGCCAGATCTGCAAACAATGTCAGAAGCAAATTTAGATTGAGATATCAAATACCCTATGGGGGAATAAGCAACTTTTATTCCTAGGAAATATCGTAATAGTCCTAGATCAGACATCTCAAAATGAGTTTTAAGAAGAGTTTTGATATTAACAACTCCCTGTTTGTCACCTCCAATGATGATCATATCATCCACATAAAGAAGAAGAATGATGATACCTGCATCAGATTGCTTAATAAACAAGGCAACGTAGTCAAACAAGAACGAAAACCAATATCAGTCATAACATGACTAAACCTGTCATACCAGACTTTTGGTGCCTGTTTAAGACCATAAAGAGCTTTCTTCAGACAAAGAATTTTACCCTTAATACCAGGAGGAGCTTCCATGTACACTTATTCAACAAGACTCCCATTTAAGAAAGCATTTTTAACGTCCATTTGAAATATAGTTCATTTCTTAATAGAGGCTAAGGCAATTAAAGTTTGAACTGTGGTCATTCGAGCCACATGAGCTAAGGTTTCTTTGTAATCAATGCCATACTTTTGAGCATAGACTTTGGCTACAAGTCGTGCCTTATATCTTTCTAGGGTCCCGTCACTTTTGGTTTTTACTTTATAGACCCATCAACAACCTATAGGTTTCTTTCCAAGAGGTAGATCTTGGATGGACCAAGTATTGGCCTTTTCTAAAGCATCTAGCTCTAATTTCATAGCTTCAATCCATTCTGCATGATTTTTGGCTTCAAGATATGAGGAAGGTTCAACATAGGATTGAATTAAAGCAAGAGCTGCCCTATATGAGGGTGAAAAGGACTCATAAGACACAAACTTCTTGGGGGGTCTAGAGATTCTAGAAGTCCTACGAGGAAGAGCTTCAGAAAATCTTTCTAACGCACATGGAGGGCGTTGCTCTCCAATTCTTCGTCTTGAATACTGAAGACTAACATCCATACTAGTTTGATCTTCAATATCATGTTCATAGCTAGTAGGGCTTTGATCATTGTCAAAAATACATTCAAAATCCTTTTCATCGGATTTGGAAGTTAAGTCAATTAAAAAGGAATATTCAGCAATATCCTTGGGTTTTTCACTTTCAAAAAAATTTTCTTTTTCAAGGAAAGTCACATTCCTTGACACATATAGCTTATTATTTTGAACATCGTAACACCTGTACCCTTTTTGATTTTTGGCATATCCTAAAAAGGTACATGGAATAGCACGAGGAGAGAACTTATCATTTTTGTCTGTAAATACAAAACATTTGCAACCAAATACTCTTAACCTGGAGTAGTCTGGAGCTAAGGTATAAAGTTTTTCAATCAGAGATATGTTTTCTAAAGAAGAAGATGACATTCGATTTATAAGATAAGTAGCAGTTAAACCTGCTTCAGCCCAAAATCTTTTTGGCACTTGACTTGCTATTAGCAAGGTCTGAGTGGTCTCCATAATGTGATGATGTTTGCGTTCTGCAAGACCATTCTGTTGCGGGGTATTTGGGCAAGATCGTTGATAAATAATGCCATATGAATTAAGATAGTTTTTAAACTCTCTAGACATAAATTCTCCCCCTGAACCAGTGCGAAAAATGGAGACATTACTTTGAAATTTGTTTGTGACCATTTTATGAAATACTTGAAAGTGAATAAAAACTTCAGATTTATGTTTAAGAAAATAAATCCAAGTATGTCTAGTAAAATCATCTATAAAAATGACATAATATGCGAAACCACCTTTAAAAATCACTGGTGCGGGTCCCCAAACGTCCGAATGTATTAACTCAAGAGGTTTTGAAGAGACAAAAGTTCTACTAGAGAAAGGTAATCTTTTCATTTTTCCCAGAATGCAGTCTTTACAAGTAAAATTTTCAGATTTACAGAACTTTCCCAAACTTTGGATTTTAGACATATGAGGAAGGCCAAGTCTTTTGTACCATAAGTCTGTTTCCAATTTCTGAACATTTAAACAAAAAACATTCTTGGGTAGTTCCAAAAAGTCCATGTAATACAGTCCTCCTTCTCTATGGCCTTCCCCAATCAGCTTCCCTGACTGGCGATCCTGTATCCAACAACCATCAGAGGAGAAGGATATATTACATCCATAATTAGAAATTTGAGAGACAGATAAGAGATTCAAATTAAGTTTTGGGATATATCTAACTTCTGGAACACAAAAAATTTTGGTTTTTTCAAAACACTCAATTCCCTTTATTTCAAGAGATGTTCCATCTGCTGTAAAGACTTTTGAAATACTTGAGTTATTTTTAAAACATTCAAATAAGCATTTATAATGCGGGGTCATATGAAATGAGGCACCAGAATCTAAAAGCCAAGGAAAGTTACCTGGACCGGAAATAGATGCAACTGTCGCTCCAGTTGAGGCTTCAGTGGAAGAAGAGGCCTTTTGAAGAAGAGGCTGAAGAATCTCCAAAAGTTGAGCTATAGAAGCAGGTGCATCTTGGCCTTTTGATTCTTCAACTGATGCAACCTTCTTTTCATCTCTTTTCTTTAATTTTGGACATTGAGGCCTATAGTGCCCCGGTTCATGACAGTGATGACAAATCACTTTTCTTTTATCAAACTCCCCATTTTGCCTCCTAAAATGAGGTGGCCTGTAAGTGCGAGTATGATTCCCATGCCTAGACACAACTAGGACAGAATCATCATGAACTTTAGAGGAACCTTTCCGGAGACGATTTTCCTCCATTGTTAATTCTTCAGTAGTTTCAACAATGGACGGAATTTTTCTTCGGTGAAGAAGGGCACATTTGGTGGTTTCAAATTCCGGCCTTAATCCAGTTATAAACTGGTAAAAGTGTTCAACATCTAGTTGCTTTTGACGAAGCTCGATGTCTTCGACACAATGCCACTTTGGTTCTAAGAGATAAAGTTCCTCCCAAAGTTCTGACAACCCATTGTAGTATTCACGAATCGTTTTATCTCCTTGGGTCATTATTCGAACATTTTCTTGGAGGTTGCACACATGTGCAATATCTTTAAGGGAATACATATTTTTAAGGTATTCTCATGCCTTATCAGCATGATCAAACTTGGCAAGACTAACACTTTTTAATGTCAACACTATTGATAAGCCATGACATTCTTTTTGCATGAGCCATTCTCCACTCCTTCCATTTTTTCTCATAAGAGGATAGGGCCTTGATTTTCTCCTCTTCCGATAGAGGAACCTCTTTATCTCCCTCTTTTTTGGTAAGAGATAGTTTAGGTTCCGACTCGGAACCATCCACAATCCCCCAAGGACCTTTTCCCCATATATGGTGCTTCATGATTGAAGCCCATGTTACATAGTTCATATCACTTAGTTTCATGGGAATGATGGTGACTTTATCATTGTCATCCATCGATTACAAAGGAAGAGAAAGAATAGGGATAGAAGAGAAGAACAATAAAAGAACGAAAAAGAAAGAGATACAAGATGTAGAAACTCTTCCAATGAAGTGATAAAACACTTCTCTTCAAGTGGTGAAATGCTTTTGCAAAGGGCATGGAAACCGAGACAGTTTTTCTCCAAGATCTAATATTCCCGTAGCTCTGATACCATGTAATGAAATGGTGGTCGTCCACGATCGCCCTTGGAATACTCAAAAGAAGTGTCTAAAAGACACTTTAAGCAAAACCCTTAAAAATAGTAAAATAGGAACAACACACAAATAAATAATTTTATTTATGTAAAGGGATGCTTGAAAAGCATTACAAGAAGTGTTTTTACAAGAGGGGGCTGTACACCTATTTATACAAGAGCAAAGGGGAGAGCTCATAGTCGTTGGACTAGTCCAACAGCTAGAAATCTAGCCGTTGGACTAGAGATGTTCTTTTCCTAATTATGTGTTGGTGGGTGAATGCATGATCGTAGATTGGCTGCAGATTTGATAGTGCCACTGTTTGGGCTCTCCCTTGTATCACGTTGTTATGTATTTCTCTACCAAGTGTTCTACTTGCATGGAGCTTTTGAGGTATTTTTTTCCTAATTATGTATTGTGTGTATGTATGTATCTAAAGAGGACATTTCATATTGCTGCCTGTGAGATCCCTTGTAAGGTCCACAAATTTTCTATGCTTAATTCCGGTATTTATACAAAATTCATCGACCATGGAAAAATCGATGAACTTTTGGATGTTAAGAAGGGTTGGAGCTAAATCAAACGTATTATGGATTTGGACCTCGGTAAGAGATCCAACTACAAACCTTTCTTTCTTTTAGGTTTTTTTGGTTTGGATCTTCGAAAGATCCAAATCCAAAACACATTTTCTTTGGTTTTTCGATATATATACATATTACATATAATATATATATATATACATATTACATATAATATATATATATATATATATACATATTACATATAATATCTATATATATCTATATATATATATTTATAGTGGAGGACTGATTTGGGTCTTATTGGACCCAACCTAGTCCAATTTGGGGTTCCCAACCCAAAAGTTGGGATGGATCCATATTGAATCGAACCAGAATCCGAGTTGGGATGACGACACCACCGTCGACATCCCCCCCCCCGTTAGCCCCTATTTAAACACCCTACGGGGGTTGTTCTTTTAAAAAGAAACGCACACCTCGTCCCTCTCTCTGCTTACCCTCTCCCATCACCGGGAGCCTCTCCCCTCTCGTCAGGACCCTCCGGTAAGTCTCTCTCTCTCTGATCGACATGAGGGCGCCACCCTCTCGTCCCTCTATTTTTTCGATAGGAGGGCGCTGCCCTCCTGCCTTTCTCACCCCCTTTACGATCAACAAGAGGACAATGTAATAGATATGCGGAAATACAAAGAGTGCTATAAGCACTTGCAATGTCCTACAATGGACAAACAAAAGAGACAATAGCCAAGTCCACAAAGGGACAACACATACACAAGCCTTGAGATAGGCAAAAATATAAGTCTCTTTATTGAGAGAGAGAGAGAGCTCTCAAGCATAATGCAAATACAAAGGGGTTCACCCCTATTTATACAAGAGAAAAGAGAGGAAGAGGGGGGGCCATATGGCCTCAAAAGGAGAGCCACAAAAGGGGGCTCCCATGGAGTCGCTGGGAACCCCCAACGACTCTATGGTGGGGCCCCTTAGGTGGCTAAAAGAAATTTAAAAAATAAAAATAAAAATAAAAAATAAAATAATTACAGAAAATAAAAAAAGAAGAAAAACAAGTACCCCTATCGGGTATGGTGTGAAATGACCATAATACCCCTATCTGGTATTATGGTGTATTTGAAGAAATACACACACACACACACACACATATATATATATATATATATATATATATATATATATATATATATATATACCATGGTTGCCAGTTGAGGAAGCGGGTGCGGGAAGCGATACGGGAAGCGAGGCACTTTCAAAATTTTAGGAAGCGGGGAAGCGTGAGACCACTTAGGACCGATTCGGGAAGTGTCTCAGAAGCGACCTAGGAAGCGTCTCGGAAGCGACCTAGGAAGCGTCTCGGAAGTGAGGGGAAGCGAAAAAAAAATAAAAATAAATAAAAAATACAAAAAAATTGAAAAAAGCAGGGGAAGCGTGGGGGGAAGTGAGGGGAAGCGTGGGGGAAGCGAGGGGGAAGCGAGGGGAAGCGTGGGGGAAGCGAGGGGGAAGCGTGATGGGAAGCGCGCTTCCCATTAAAGGGAAGCGCGTCCCCCATTAAAGGAAAACGCATCCCCCATTAAAGGGAAGCGTGCTTCCCAAAAAAGGGGGACGCTTCCCCCCACGCTTCGGAAGCGCGACGTTTCGCGCTTCCGAAGCGCGCTTCCCCTTTTAGGTAGGCGCTTCCGGTAACCCTGATATATACATATATATATGTATTACATGTATTTTAACCCTCCCTCAAACTTTACGGGGAGATGACAGAAAGTTTGATAAGAAGAAACATGAAGCGGGGAGTGGGAAGAGCTTTAGTGAGGAAGTCCGCCATCTGATATTCTGAAGTGACATATGGAAGAGTAATTGTTCCTCGTAAAAATTCATCCCGAACAGAATGACAGTCCATCTCGATATGTTTGATGCGCTCATGGAAGGTGTGATTACTTGCAATATATATGACACTCTTGTTGTCACAACATAACTTTGAAGTTCCAACAATATCAATCCCCATGTCTTTGAGAAGACTGCGAAGCCAAACTAGTTTCATTGTTGTGGTTGCCATAGCCCGGTATTCAGCTTCAGGAGAAGATAGCGAGACTTTCTGTTGCTTCTTGCATCTCCAAGCAATTAAGGAATCTCTTAAAAATACACAAAAATCAGTAGTTGAGACCCTATCATTAGGGTTACCTCCCCAATCTGCATCAGTATAAGCAAGAAGGTTTAATGAAGAAGATGAGGATAAAAATAACCCTTTATTTATAGTGTTTTTGATGTATCAGATGACCCAGAGTACGACGCTCATATGCACAGTTATAGGAGCATGCTGAAATTGGCTTGCAGAGTGAACCGCATGAGCGATGTCTGGTCTGGTGATGGTTAGGTAAGTGAGAGATCCAATGAGTTGTGTAGGGTGTGGGATCTTCCAGAAGAACCCCGTCCTCTAACCTTAATTTGGTATTAATAACCTTTGGAGTCTCTACCTTTTTGTCATCTGAAATGCCAGACTTGGTACATATATCTGCAGCAAGCTTCATCTGTAACAAAATATATCCTCTAGGAGAATATGCAACTTCAATACCAAGAAAATATCTAAGGAAACCTAAATTAAACATGTCAAAATTATTTTTCAACATGGTTTTAACATCAACAGTACTATTTTGATCATTCCCAGTGATAATCATATCATCAACATAAAACAATAAGATAACAATGCTAGTACCTGCACTTTTACCAAAGAGAGCAGTGTCAGTATAACAAGAGTGAAATCCTAATTTAACCATGATATCACTAAAACGATCATACCAAGTCTTGGGGGCTTGTTTAAGATCATATAAGGTTTTTAAGAGTTTAAGAGTTTGATCTTATTCAATATTAATTCCAGATGGTGGATCCATATATACTTCTTCATTTAAATTCTCATTTAGAAAAGCATTTTTCACATCGAGTTGATATATAGGCCATTTTTTGGTTGATGCGACAACTATTGGAGTTCTGACACTAGTCATTCAGGTTACAGGCACGAATGTTTTCTCATAGTCGATTCCATATTCTTGCGAATATCCCTTTGCTACTAACCTGACTTTATATCTTTCTAAGAATCTCATCCTTTCCCTTTATTTTCTCAAACCCCGGAAGATTTTCCCAAATATCCAATTTCTTTCAAAACTCCAGGTGATTTTTCCATTCTTCCGTTCTACTGGATCTTGAATTTTCAGCTGCATTTTTATCCTGCCTGCAATTTTTCTAAATCATATGTTTTCTCTCATTGGATTTTCAATCCTTTTGTCTATTTGCAAAATTCTTCATCTTATTTTCCTCGTGCATACCTTGACTATTGCAGTGGAAATTGTTTACCCACTTGCTTTCTCCTTATTCTAAATCCGTTTGTGGATTATTTTTATTTTTTTTCTTTCCAAGAGATATCTCTTTCCTTCAAAAAAGGTGTTTTCCTCGTGGTTGACGACCTCGCCTAGGTAACAAGGCACATTTTTCGTTGTTTATTTCTCTTACAAAGAATGACAACACAATCCAAACATATCGAGTAAAGTCATCGATGAAAGTAACATAGTAGGAATAACCCCCTTTAGACATGACCGAAGATGGTCCCCAAACATCCGAGTACACCAATTCAAAGGGTCTTGAAGAGAGAAAAGTTCTAGTTGGAAAATGAATAGACTTCATTTTTTCAAAAATACAATCTTTGCAATTAATGTCTTTTTCCTTACAAAATTTGTTTCCAAACGGAAAAAGATACATTTTTGAATAGCTTGGATGACCAAGCCTTTTATGCCAAGTTTCAATATTTTTTTCTTGGACATAAGAACAAAAATGGTTTGTAGGAAGGTTTAGATGATCCATATAGTAGTGGTCCCCCTTCCTATGGCCTTGCCCAATCCGCTTCTCGGACCGAAGATCCTGCACAAAGCAACCATTAGATGAGAAAGATATTTCACATCCATGGTCGGCAATTTGGGAGACCGAAAAAGGTTTAAATTTAGTTTTGGGACAACTCTAACTTTTGGAACAAAAAGATTTTGAGAATTTTGAGTTTAGAGTTCCAATACTAGAGATTTTCAAAAAAGTTTCATCGGCCGTAGAAACACAAGAGCCTTTTGAATTGGTGCAAACATCGACTAAGGCATTTTCATGAGGGGTCATATGAAAAGATGCTCCGGAGTCTAAGATCCAAGAATACGTACCGGGTGATGATGTAGACGCAATGACTGCACCCGATGTGAAGGAATTAGCTTTAAGGATTTGTTGAAGAGCCATGGATATTTAACCAAGGGTCTCTTTGAGATCACCATTCTTGCCTTCATCTTCTTTGGTGGTAGATTCTTCAAGAGAGGCCACCTTAGGTTTGAAAGTTCCATTGAGCCTTGGGCAAGCGGGTTTAATGTGACCCGGCTCATAGCAATGATGACAAACAATCATTTTTCTTCCTCCATTGTAGTTTTCTTGTTTGCCGAAGTGAGGAGGTTTATAGGTTTTTACATTGTTGCCGGGTTTGGATACGGTAAGCACTTCATCAACATTCTTACTCATGCCAAGCCTTGTTTCTTCTTGAGTGATTTCGGCAATGACATCCTCTATTGGAGGAAAGATAGATCTACGGAGAAGTGATGACCTCACTTGCTCAAATTCGGGACGTAACCCAAATAAGAATTGGAACAATCGATCTTGTTCTATTTGCTTTTGTCTTAATTCAACATCTTCCATAGCAACCCATTTTGGCTCTAAAAGAGCCAACTCATCCCATAGTGGATTTAAAACACTATAATAATCTTGAATACTTGAATGACATTGTTTGGTGGTTCTAATTTTTTCTTGCAAGAAATATGCTGATGCAAGATTCTTTTGGTTATACATACCCTTCATAAAAAACCAAGCCTCATTGGCCCGGTGAAATTTAACTATATTAGCACATACCTTGAGTTCGACATTGTTCATGAACTAAGCAAGGATTTTTTCGTAATTGCTTTCCCAATCTTGAACTTATTTTTGATGATTTTCAATGGCTTTGAGACGAGCATCTCTTTCAAGAGCCTTTTCTTGGTCTCCTTCGATCTTTGTGAGCTCCAATCTAGGTTCCGGAATGGAACCCCATAACATACCTCCAAAGTTTCTTACTTTTGAGGTTGTTTTCCATAGCCGAAGCCCACATCATGTAGTTCTTTCTCTTGAGTTTGAAGGATAGGTCAATTTTTGCTTCCATAATGCCACCAAGAAGTGAGAAACGAGAGACAATAGATGAGAAGTATACGCATCACACTTTTTCCTCTAAGAACCGAGTGGCTCTGATACCATGTAATAGATATGCGAAAATACAAAGAGTGCTATAAGCACTTGCAATGTCCTACAATGGACAAACAAAAGAGACAATAGCGAAGTCCACAAAGGGACAACACATACACAAGCCTTGAGATAGGCAAAAATATAAGTCTCTTTATTGAAAGCGAGAGAGCTCTCAAGCATAATGCAAATACAAAGGGATTCACCCCTATTTATATAAGAGAAAAGAGAGGAAGAGGGGCCACATGGCCTCAAAAGGAGAGCCACAAAAGGGGGCTCCCATGGAGTCGTTGGGAGCCCCCAACGACTCTATGGTGGGGCCCCTTAGGTGCAACAACAACAACAACAACAACTACGCCTTCATCCCAAAACAATTGGGGTCAGCGATATGAACCAAAAAAGAAATTCATTTTGGGTCTTCCACATGAATCCTTTTCCTCCAATCATTTCTATCCAACGCCATGTCCTCGGTGAGGTTCAAAGCATTCATATCCTTTCCTATCATCTCCATCCAAGTCTTCCTAGGCCTACCCCGACCTCTTTTAACTAATATATTTTCCCATTTCTCCAACCTTCTAACTGGAGCATCATTAGGCCTTCGTCGAATATGTCCAAACCACCGTAAACGATTCTCTCGCATCTTATTTTCAATGGGTGCAACACCTACCTTCTTACGTATCTCTTCGTTCCGAATCTTATCTTTTATTGTATTTCCACACATCCATCTAAGCATCCGCATCTCAGCTACACTCATTTTTTGAATATGATGTCTCTTGGCAGCCCAACATTCCGTACCATATAGTAAAGCGGGTCTAATAGTCGTCCTATAAAACTTTCCCTTCAACCGCAATGGCATTCTACGATCGCACAGCACTCCAGTAGCACTTTTCCATTTCATCCACCCAACCTTTATCCTATGATTTACATCTCCATCAATTTCTCCATACTTTTGAATGATGGATCCCAAATATTTGAAATAATCATTCACCGGTATATCTTGCTCACCAAGCTTCACTACACTCCCATCACTACTTCGTTGCTTACTAAACCGACATTCCATATATTCAGTCTTACTCTTACTCAACTTAAAACCTCTAGCTTCCAATGTCTGTCTCCATAATTCTAACTTAGCATTAACCCCAGCTCTAGACTCATCAATCAAAACAATATCATCAGCAAACAACATACACCACGGTACATTTTCTTGAATTGATCTCGTAAGCTCATCCATCACTATCGCAAATAGGAAAGGGCTTAAAGCAGATCCTTGATGTAACCCAACCGTTATCGGGAAATTGGTTGTCACCCCTCCACAAGTGCGGACATTGGTTACTACTCCTTCATACATATCTTTAATTATACTAATGTACTTGAGAGAAACACCTTTCTTCATCATTGTCCACCAGAGAACGTCCCTAGGTACTCTATCGTATGCCTTCTCTAAATCAATAAAAACCATATGCAAATCTTTGTTCCTCTCTCTATATCTTTCAATAAGTTGTCTAAGAAGATGTATAGCTTCCATAGTTGATCTTCCAGGCATAAAACCAAATTGATTCTCCGATATCATGACAACCTTCCTCAACCTAGACTCAATCACCCTCTCCCAAAGTTTCATAGTATGACTCATGAGTTTTATACCACGATAGTTTGTGCAATCTTGTATATCACCCTTATTCTTATATAAAGGCACCAAAGTACTCTTCCTCCACTCATTAGGCATCTTATTTGTTCGCCAAATCAAGTTAAAAAGATTTGTCAACCATTCTAAACCTTTCTCTCCCAAGCATTTCCAAGCCTCGATAGGTATACCATCTGGGCCAACTGCCCTTCTTGATTTCATTTTCTTCAAAGCCTCTGCAATTTCTTTCTTTTGAATCTTGCGCATGAAGTCACGATTTATCTCATGAAAAGGAATGGAGAAGTCTCCAAGATCTTGAGCATGACTATCATTAAATAGCTTATCAAAATAATCTTTCCATCTCTCCTTAATCTCCTCATATTTGACTAAAACCCTTTGCGTTTCATCTTTGATACATCTAACCATACCCAAATCCTTCGATTTCCTATCTCTCATCTTTGCAAGCCTATAAATATCCTTCTCGCCTTCTTTGGTATCCAACTTGTCATAAACCTCCTTATATACCTTAGCCCTCGCGTTTCGAACAACTTTTTTAGCTTCCTTCTTTGCTATCATATACTTCTCCAAATTCTCATTATCACGACTCTTACTTAGATTTCTATAACACTCTCTTTTAACCTTAATAGCTAATTTGACATCCTCGTTCCACCATGATGTATCCTTACCTAGTGGTGCACCGCCTTTAGACTCACCCAATACCTCCTTAGCTACTTTTCTCATACCACCCGCTATCTTATTCCACATTGATTCTGAATCCTCCTCGAGACACCAATCAACTTCCTTAACTACCTGCTCTACAAACATTCCTTGTTTAGCTCCTTTCAGTGCCCACCACTTAATTCTAGGATCTATCCTATGTCTATCCCTTTTGCGGCATTGTCTAATTCTAAGATCTAAAATTAAGACTCTATGTTGTGTAGCTACACTTTCTCCTGGTATAACCTTACAATCGATGCAACAACCCCTATCTCTCTTTCTAAGTAGGAAAAAATCTATCTGACTCGTATTAACCCCACTTTTAAATGTTACTAGGTGAGACTCCCTCTTCCTAAACCAAGTGTTTGCTAAGATCATATCATAGGACAAACAAAAATCTAAAATCCTTTCTCCACTTTCATTTCTTTCTCCTATACCATAGCCTCCATGGATATTCTCAAATCCATCCCTACTAATGCCTACATGTCCATTAAGGTCACCGCCGATGAAAAGCTTTTCTCCATAAGATGTCTCTTGTACTACTCCATCTAAATCTTCCCAAAATTGATGCTTAATGGAATCATCTAAACCTACTTGAGGTGCATAAACACTAATAATATTAATAATATCCGTACCTAATACTAATTTAATAAGTAAAATTCTATCACCCTTCCTACGGACTTCAACTACATTATCTATAAACTGACGACTCATAACAATCCCTACTCCATTCCTATTCCTATTTATTCCTGTATACCAAATCTTATATCCCCAAGGTTCTATCACTTTAGCTTTCTCACCTACCCATTTGGTCTCTTGAAGACATAAAATATCAATCTTTCTCCTACACATAACATCTACTAACTCTACCAACTTACCAGTTAAAGACCCTATGTTCCAAGTGGCTAACCTAATTTTATGGTCTTGGACTAACTTCTTTACCCCCACCCGTCCAACAAAGTGAGGGAACCCTTGCCTATTTGACCCCACACCCGGGCGCCGGTGTGACGCGTCGCTTCTGGGCGACGACCTAGCAACCCTTGCACATTTATCACTGCCTCCGGGCCTAGAGAGTACAGCGCGTCGCTCAGTAGGGAACGCCCCAACGAAATTCTCATATTGGTTCATTTTCATAGGATATGACAAAGTTTTTATGCTGGCTGTCACAGGCCTACCGCAACCCTCCTCCTTTATTCGGGCTTGGGACCGGCAGTGTATAACTACACAGGCGGAGTTGTGGGGCCCCTTAGGTGGCTAAAAGAAATTTAAAAAAGAAAAAATAAAATAATTATAGAAAATAAAAAAAAGAAAAACAACTACCCCTATCGGGTACAATGTGAAATGACCATAATACCCCTATCGAGTATTATGGTGTATTTGAAGAAATATATATATATATATATTTTAACAGGCAACACCCTCCTGCCCCCTTTCCATCGTCTCTCTATTTTTGCCAGGAGGGCGACGCCCTCCTGCCTCTCTCTCCTGCTCTTCTTACTGATCGGAGGGCAGGCGCCACCTGCGGCTGCCTCCTCCTTTTCCCTTTCTTTTGTGGCTGCCCAAGGCAGCCACTGCCACCGCAAGGGAGGCTCTCCCTTGCGATACCTTCTACCATCCACCCCACAGTGGTGGCTGGTCTCGGGTTCCCAGCACCTTGTCGTGCCACTAAGGGTAGGCATGGATCTCTTCCAGGGGTGGAGGATGCCATGTAGGCACTGGTGCTGCCGTGGTATTTTGCCCCCTCTTTGTCTCTCAACTCTCCCTGTCATGCCACCTTGGGTGGCCACTGCCTCTGGTAGTGGCCTAGCCGCCGGCCTCGCTCCCCTTCCCCTGGGCTTACTGAGCCCAGCTCGGTACCCTCTGTGGGAGGACCGAGCCCAGGCTCGGTCCTGTCTAATTGGGGGGCCAGTCTTGGCTCGACCTGGCCACTATACTACCCTATTCACGCGAGCAACAACAACAATTGCTGCTGCTGCATGCTTGGCTCTGAGCTGAGTTCGGTTGGAACCAAACTCAACTCAGTCCAGGTTGTTTTAGCCGAGCACGACTCGGTCAAGAGGCAACATCAAGCTGCCTTTTTCTTGGCTCAACTCGAGCCCGACTTGGTTAAACCGAGTTTGGCTCGGTCAAACTTAGTCAACACAGTTCCTTGCCGAACCAAACTGACTTTCTATGCCTCGTTTAGCCTAGCTCGATCGAGTTGGCTCGAACTGCGCCGAGTTTGACCCCTGCAACACAATCGTCGCTTATTCTATTAATTTTTTTGCATCATTCTTCACGCAACACGATAATTTTTTTTAACGCACCGCATTGGAGAAATAGAGGAGACACGCTTACCGAGGCATGAGCTTTTAAGAACCGAGGCTCGAAATCATAAAAAATTCAAACCATTTTCGAGGTAGGAGAAAGTTGCACTCGATGTTGACAAAAAAACATTTCTAATATATATGTTATATTTACGTCAAATACACACACAAATATATATATATATATATATATATATATATACATACATACATATGCTTTTAACTCAAGGATGCAGTTTTGCGTATTCTTGTCCCAATTTAATTACGTCATTTTCTTTGCCGTCGCACCGTAATATGCACAAGCTCCAGCTTTCTGCAATTTACTTAGCCTGATGTATGGTTTCGTACATCGGGCCCTGCTTTATGCTATTTACTTTGCCGCCGCACTGTAATGTGCACGGGCTCCTGCCTTATGCAATTTACTTAGCCCGATGTACGGTTTTGTACATCGGGCCTCGCTTATGCAATTTAAACCATACATCAGGCCCCGCTTACGCAATTTATTTAGCCCGATATACGGTTCCGTACACCGGACCTTATATATGTAATTCATTTAGCCTGATACATGGTTTCACACACCGGGCCTTGCTTTACGCTACTTACTTTGCCGTCGCGCTATCATGTGCACAAACTTTTGTTTTAATATTTATGTATCCTATATATATATATACATAAAATTATACAGGTACACAGTTTTGCATACTTTTATATTATTTCAATTACGTACACATCTATATAGAGTACACAGTTTGCGTACTCATGCTTACTTTATATTATGTCAGCATTTACTTATTTAAAGACGCAGATTTGCGCAATCCTTTCTGAAACTCAATTTTAAAAGAATCTTCATACGAGGTTTCAAACTCGCATGCCCCGATGTCTCGAAAAGCAAAACAAGTGTTTTGCGTTCGCATATTCGCGATATCCAACAATTACATACATAGCTTATCCTAAGTATAAAGCAAGGCTCTCATGCACACATGTATCAATGTTGTCACATTCACGTTTATCGGACAAACTGAAAAGTCTTACACACAATCAAGTTTCCAAATAACTTGATATTCAAAACATTTGCCAACACAAAATAGCATAAAAAAGCTTCACACCACAAGAGAGAACAAGTGCTTCAAATGCACTGTGTTATTGCAATGAGGGGATAAAACCCTTTCATTAATTCACTATTACAATGGGCTCATTGCCCTTATTTATAATACATTACACTTTGAAAGAGTCGTTGGGCTATTCCCAACAGCTCTAATTAGAGCTATTGGGAATCAGCCCAACAACTCTTATTTGACAGACTCTGTACACAGCCAATGGCTGACTGTTGTACACTGTACACAGTCAACTACTGACTGTGTACAGAAAGGGAACAAAAAGTGAAAAAGAAAAATAAAGAAAATGAGAAATTACAGAAATAAGAAAATAAAAATTACAAGAATATACGTATATACTTTAAATATGTATTTATATACATATACATATACTTATACATATACATATTATTTTATTACAAAGCATATGTATATATATATACATTTAAGTATATACATATATGTATTATTTTCTAACAGTCTCCCTCAAACTTATGGTGACATCACCGAAAGTTTGTCAAGTAAAAAGTGTCAGAAATCTATGTGGCACCACAAATTTACTCAGCAGGAGAATATGAGAAAGGAGAGAAAGAGGAACAACTTACGACAGCCACATCTTGTTTGGCGTGCCCTAATAACTTTATATTGCTTTATGTTACAAAATACATAAAGACCCTTTGGTAAAAGGGTAAATTACAAAGTGTACCCTACACCTACGCAATACACATGTTTACATGATAACACGGATTTGGATCTATTTCAGACCCAATCCAATACAAGAATAAATCACGTGTTTTCACCCTCCCTCAAGTTGTGCATGATATTGAATCATGGACAACTTGTTCTTTAAGAACCAATAATGGTGTTTTGTTAGACCTTTTGTAAACAAGTCAACTACTTGATTTTTAATCCTAATGTGCTGAGGCATGATTTCTTTTTCCTCCACCTTTTGCCGGATGAAATGTTGATCAATCTCAATGTGCTTCGTGCGGCTGTGGTGAATCAGATTAAAAGAGATACTGATGGCACTCTGGTTGTCACACAACAATAGTGAGCCTGTGATAACTTCTCCTAGATCATGAAGTAAGTGCCTCACCCAAGTTGCTTCTGCTGTTCCAGCTGCCATGGACCGATACTCTGCTTCTGTGCTAGATCTGGCAACAGTCTTTTGTTTCTTACTACTCCATGATACTAGGTTATTTCTTATGAAGATGCAATACCAGAAACAGACCTTCTTTCATTGGGATCACCTGCCCAGTCTGCATCAGTATAAGTATTTCATGACCCTTCTTGCTTGACCAACTCCTTTGATAAGCAAGTCCATCTCCAATGGTTTCCTTCAAGTACCTCAAGATTCTCTTCACTGCTTAAACATGTCCAGTTCTCGGCTCATGCATAAACTGAGATACTTGATTCACAGCATATATAATGTCTAGTCGGGTGAATGTTAGATATTGTAACATTCCAACAATGCTTCGATATCTAGTGGGGTCATGGTATATTTCTCCATCTTGCGAACTTAACCTTTGGTTTATAGCACTGGGAGTAGTCAAGGGTTTGCAATCTGTCATCCCAGCTTTACTTAATAAGTCAAGGGTGTACTTGTGTTGTATAAGAGTCAAAACATCACCCTTCTTATCCACTTCAACACCAAGAAAATATCTTAATTCCCCTAGATCTTTCATCTTAAAATCTTGCATTAGCAAACCTTTCACCACCTGTATGTGATCGTCAGAATTTCCAGTGATGACTATATCATCAACATATATGAGCAACAAAGTAGTCACATCTTCATTTCTGTAAATGAACAAGGAATGGTCAAGAAAACACCTACGAAAACCATGATTTTGTATTTTGAATGAGAAGCTTTCAAACCAAGATCTAGATAATTGCTTTAGCCCATAGAGGGCTCTTTTCAGCCTGCACACATATGCTTGTGGATCTCCTTCAGCATAGCCAGGAGGTTGCTCCATATATACCTCTTCCTTCAAATCTCCATGCAAAAATGCATTCTTTACATCTAACTGACTCAACGTCCATCTATGTTCAACTGCTAGGGAAAGGATGATACGAATAGTTCCCATCTTGACAACAGGACTAAAAGTCTCATCATAGTCTTGTCCATACTCTTGAGTAAAGCCTCGAGCAACGAGCCTTGCTTTATGACGTTCTATACTTCCATCCAGCTTGTATTTAATTTTGTAAACCCACTTTGATCCTACAACATTTTTCCTTCAGGTCTAGGAACAATCACCCAAGTTTGGCACTCATGTAGGGCTTCCATTTCTTCATTCATTGCTTTAATCCACTTACGTGACTTGATGGCTTGATAAAATGCAATAGGTTCGTCTTGCTTCTCAACCTGTGACATGAATAACTGAAAATCCAGAGAAAAGTTGTCATAGCTAACCCATCTCTGGATTGGATGGCGATTCCTTACAGACCTTCTTGTAATGGGTTGGTTCATGCTCTCTTCTACATTGTCGGAAGAAGGATTCTTATCTCTTCTAGTATATACTTGGCCTGAAAATTTTTTAAAACCTTCACTTGCAGCAGGCGTCGCTTCTTCTGATACGAGCTGTTCTTGATGATTTTCCTCTCTTATCTCAGTTCTGTCACAAGAAGGTTGACTAAACTCTTTCTCACCGACAAATAAGTCTGCACTCATCCAGGGATCGTAGACTTCTATATTGCAAGGCTGACTTTGCTGAGATGAAAACTTGCCTTCAAAATCCTGTTCATCAAAAATAACATTTCTGGAGATTTTAACACGTTTGGTAATGGGATCATAGCATCTATAGCCCTTGTAGTCTTCTGCATACCCCACAAATCTGCATTTGGAGGCCTTATCCTGGAATTTGTTTCTTAGAGATTTATCAATATGCACATAGCAAACACAACCAAAGACTCGCAAATCATTATAGTCAGGATGATGCTAAAAAAGAACAAAATAAGGAGATTTATCTGCAAGAACTTGTAATGAAATGGTGGTCTTCAACAAATGCACAAATAACTCACAAACAAGTGTCTATTGGAGACACTACAAGCATGACCCTTGAAAGGGTATAAAGGGAAGAACACTTGAAAAATAAATAATACTTTATTCATGAACAAAATGCTTAAGAAGCATTGTAATTTACATTGAAGGGGTTCACCCCTATATATACAAAACAATGGGAGAGAGAGGAGAGCTCATTTTGAGCTCTCCAAAAAGAGACGTTGGATTCCAACGTCTCTTAATATAGCTGTTGGACTACAGTCCAACAACATTTATTATTATAGCTGTTGGACTATAGTCCAACAACATTTATTATAGCTGTTGGACTACAGTCCAACAGCTACTTGCACAGTCAAGTTCCAACAGGAACTTGACTGGATCAAAATATCTAGTTTCTATTGAACTAGATGCTAAAAAAGAAAATAAAAAAATAGAAAAAGAAAATAATAAAAGAAAATATAATAATATTAAATAATATATATATATATATATATATTGCAGTTTACATTTTAACACTCCCCTTCAAACTTACGGTACAATGAGCGAAAGTTTGTCTAAGAGGAAGTGAAATCTGGGAGCAGCGAGAGGCTTGGTGAAGAAGTCTGCTAATTGATATTCTGATGTAACATATGGCAGATCAATGGTTCCATGTAAGTATTCCTCTCTGACATAGTGACATTCCATCTCAATGTGTTTAGTGCGCTCATGGAATGTCCGGTTGCTTGCAATGTAGATCGCACTTTTGTTGTCACAACACATCTTTGAAGCTTGCGTTGCTTTAGCTCCCATATCTGCTAGCAATCGTCTGAGCCAAACAACCTCCATAGTGGTGGTTGCCATGGCTCTGTATTCAGCTTCGGTGGAGGAAAGAGAGACTTTCTGCTGCTTCTTGCACCTCCACGAAATTAAGGTTTCACCTAGGAACACACAAAAACCAGTAGTTGAGTGTCTATTATTGGGATCACCTCCCCAGTTAGCATCAGTATATGCAATTAAATTTAATGAAGATGAAGCAGACAAGAAGAGTCCTCGTGAAAGAGAGGATTTTAAGTATCTAATAATACACAAAATCGCTCCCATGTGCACGGAGGTGGGAGCATGCTGAAACTGACTGACTGTATGAACCGCATGAGTTATATCTGGCCTAGTAATGGAAAGATAAGAAAGAGCTCCAACAAGTTGTCTATAAGGAGTAGGATCATCAAGAAGTTCTCCATCATCAATTTTCATTTTAACATTGACAACTTCTGGAGTGTCTACTTTCTTATCATCTGTAATTCCAGACCTGGAAACGATATCAAGAGCAAATTTAGATTGAGATATCAAATACCCCCGAGGGGAATAAGCAGCTTCAATGCCTAAAAAATATCTTAATAAACCTAAGTCAGTCATTTCAAAGTGAGTTTTAAGAAGAGATTTGATATTTGCAACTCCCTGTTTGTCGCCTCCGGTGATGATCATATCGTCCACATAGAGAAGAAGAATAATGATGCCTGCATCAGATTTCTTAACAAACAAAGCAGTGTCAGTTAAACAAGGTTGAAAACCAATATCAAGCATAACATGACTAAATCGGTCATACCAGGCTTTTGGAGCCTGTTTAAGACCATAAAGAGCTTTTTCTAGACGAAGAGCTTTACCCTTAGGGATACTAATACCAGGTGGGGCTTCCATATATACTTCTTCAACGAGATTCCCATTCAGGAAAGCATTTTTGACATCTAATTGAAAGATAGGTCATGTTCTAATGGAGGCCAAGGCTATTAAAGTTCTAACAGTGGTCATACGGGCCACAGGAGCAAATGTTTCTTCATAATCGATGTCATACTCTTGGGCATATCCTTTTGCTACTAAACGGGCCTTATATCTTTCCAGGGTCCCATCACTTTTGGTTTTGACTTTGTATACCCACCTACAACCTATAGGTTTCTTACCCGGAGGAATATCTTGTATCGTCCAAGTATTCGCCTTTTCTAGTGCATCCAATTCTATTTTCATGGCTTCTATCCATTCTATATGATTTTTTGCTTGAGAATAGGATGATGGTTCAACATATGATTGTATTAATGTAATGGCGGCCCTATACGTGGGTGAAAAAGATTCATAAGACACAAATTTTTCTGGAGGTTTAGAGATTCTAGACGTTCTTCTAGGTGGGACTTCAGAGTATTTTTGTAATGCACATGGAAGATTTTGCTCTCTACGTCTTGAATATTGTAGACTAACATCCCTATGGATTTGCTCTTCATTATCATCATTTTCAACAACAATAGGACTTTGATCATTGTCAAGGTCACATCCAACATCACATTCATTGGATTTTGAAGTTGGATCAATTAAAAACGAGTATTCAGTGACATCCCTGGATTTTTCAAATTCAAAGAAGCTTTCTTTTTCCAAAAAAGATACATTTCTTGACACATAATTTGTCATTTTGAAAATCGAAACACCTGTAGCCTTTTTGATTATCAGCATATCCTAAAAAGGCACATGGGATTGCACGAGGAGAGAGTTTATCATTTCTGTTGGTGAAAACAAAACATTTGCATCCAAAGACTCTTAATCTAGAATAATCTGGAGTTAAATTAACAAGCTTTTCTATTGGAGTTGTATTCTTTAATGAGGAAGATGGCATCCTATTAATGAGGTAGGTGGCAGTTAGGACCGCTTCAGCCCAAAAACTTTTTGGAACTTGATTTGCAATTAGCAATGTCCTAGTAGTTTCCATAATGTGCCGATGTTTGCGTTCGGCTAGGCCATTCTGTTGTGGAGTGTGTGGACATGATCTTTGATGTGTAATACCATGTAAATTGAGATAGTCTTTGAATTTGTTGGACATAAATTCTCCCCTTGAATCAGTGCGAAAAACAGAAATATCATTTTGAAACTTATTTTTAACCATTTTATGAAATATTTGGAAGTTAGCAAAGACATCAGATTTATGTTTAAGAAAATAAATCCAAGTATGTCTAGAAAAGTCATCAACAAAAATGACATAATATGTATAACCACCTTTGGAAATAAATGGTGCGGGGCCCCAAACATCCGAATGTATTAACTCAAGTGGTCGTGAGGAAACAAAAGTTCTACTAAGAAATGGTAACCTTTTCATTTTGCCAAGAATGCAGTCTTTACAAGAAAAATTTTCAGAATTACAAAATTTTTCCAAACTTGGAAAATATTGAATTTTAGACATATGAGGATGGCCAAGCCTTTTGTGCCATAATTCCAATTCTAATTTCTGAATATTATAACAAAATGCATTCTTGGGTAATTCCAAAAAGTCCATGTAATAAAGTCCTCCTTCTCTATGGCCTTCCCCAATCAGCTTCTCTGACTGGCGATCCTGTACCCAACAACCATGAGAAGAGAAGGAGATATTACATCCATAATCAGATATTTGCGAGACAGATAAGAGATTCAAATTAAGTTTAGGGATATATCTAACTTCTGGGATAAAAAATCTTTTGGATTTTTGAAGATTTTCAAAACATCCTATTCCTTTTACTTCGAGAGATGTGCCATCGGCTGTAAAAACCTTTGACACACTTGAGTCATTTTTAAGACATTCGGATAGACTATTAACATTTGGGGTCATATGAAAAGAAGCACCAGAATCTAAAAGCCAAGGAAAGTTACCTGGACCGGAGAAAGATGCAACTGCCGCTCCAGTTGAGGCTTCGGTTGAGGAGGATACCCCTTTGAGAAGAGGTTGAAGGATTTTCATCAGTTGAGTCATAGACACAGGTGCATCTTGATCTTTTTACTCAGATTCAACAGATGCAACTCTTTTTTCTTCTCTTCTTTTTAACTTTGGACATTGAGGCCTATAGTGCCCCGGTTCATGACAATGATGACAAATAACTTTTCTTTTATCAAAGTCACCGTTTTGCCTTCCAAAATGAGGCGGCTTGTAAGTACGAGTATGATTCCCCGGTCTAGATACAGCTAAAACGGAGTCATCATCAACTTTTGGAGTACTTTTTCTAAGTCTATTTTCCTCCATAGTGAGCTCTTCTATAGTATCAACAATAGAAGGAATTTTTCCACGATGTAAAAGGGCCGATTTGGTGGATTCAAACTCCGGCCTTAGACCATTCACAAATTGATAGAAATGTTCCATATCGAGTTGCTTTTGGCGAAGCTCGATGTCTTCGGCACAATGCCATTTGGGCTCAAGAAGAGCCAACTCTTCCCAAAGTTCGGACAACTCATTATAATATTCTCGAATAGTTTTATCTTTTTGAGTCATTGTCCGAACTTTATCTTGTAAATTTCATACATGTTTTTGAGGTATTCTCAAGCCTTATCGGCATGCTCAAACTTAGCTAGACTAGAGCATTTTTTAATGTCTATGCTATTGATGAGCCATGACATAATTTTTGCATGCCCTATCCTCCATTCTTTCCATTTCTTTTCATAAGTGGCTAACGCCTTACTCTTCTCTTCTTCCGTTAGAGGAACCTCTTTATCACCCTCTTTTTTGGTAAGAGATAGTTTAGGTTCCAAATCGGAACCATCCACTATACCCCATAAACCTTTTCCCCAAATGTGGTGCTTCATAATCGAAGCCCACATTACATAGTTAGTATCATTTAGCTTCATAGGAATGATGGTGATCTTATCATTGTCATCCATCTTTTACAAGGGTAAGAGAGGAATAAATAGGAGGAGAGAGAGAGAAAAATAAAAAGAAAAGAAAAAGAGTAGACAAAGGAATAAGAGAGGATACAAAACCAAATTTTTTTTATAGCACAAGTTCGCCTTTCTTCAAACAAATCTTCTTGAGCCAAGAACAAGGTGATGAAACACCTTTTGTAAATGTGGCATGGAAATCGAGGCGGAAGCACTTCAAGATCTAAGGATTTCGTAGCTCTGATACCATGTAATGAAATGGTGGTCTTCAATAAATGCACAAATAACTCACAAACAAGTGTCTATTGGAGACACTACAAGCATGACCCTTGAAAGGGTATAAAGGGAAGAACACTTGAAAAATAAATAATACTTTATTCATGAACAAAATGCTTAAGAAGCATTGTAATTTACATTGAAGGGGTTCACCCCTATATATACAAAACAATGGGAGAGAGAGGAGAGCTCATTTTGAGCTCTCCAAAAAGAGACGTTGGATTCCAACGTCTCTTAATATAGCTGTTGGACTACAGTCCAACAGTATTTATTATTATAGCTGTTGGACTATAGTCCAACAACATTTATTATAGCTGTTGGACTACAGTCCAACAGCTACTTGCACAGTCAAGTTCCAACAGGAACTTGACTGGATCAAAATATCTAGTTTCTATTGAACTAGATGCTAAAAAAGAAAATAAAAAAATAGAAAAAGAAAATAATAAAAGAAAATATAATAATATTAAATAATATATATTGTGAAAGGCTTCTGTCCAAAGACTAGTAGAAACATTGCTGTCATGGAGCATGCTCATGGCACTCTCAACAATATGGCGATGTTTCCGTTCAGCCACTCCATTTTGTTGAGGTGTATGGGCCAAGATACTCGCCGACTTATCCCATTATTTTGAAGAAAGTCAATAAAGCCGGTTGAGGAATACTCACCCCCCCCCCCCCCCCCCTATCGCATTGGAAATGCATGATATTGGTGGAAAATTGATTTCTAATCATTGCACAAAAATGTTGGAATAACTTAAAAACTTCAAATTTGTGTTTCATGAAGTGTATCCAAGTATAGCAGGAAAAGCTATCTATAAAAAGAACATAATATCGACTTCCAAAAGAGGAACATATAAGAGCAGGTCCCCATACATCAGAGTACACAATTTTAAAAGGTCTTGAAGCTCTTTTATTTATAGAAGAAAATGGAAGAACATGACTCTTGCATAATTGACAACTGGAACACTTCTTAACATCTGACTCAGAAAGTAGACTAGACTCTGGAATAAGATTATTCGACACAAGCTTTTCAATGAAAGTACGACTGCAATGACCAAGACGACCATGCCATATATATGGCTTATTGCATTGACTTATACTTAAAATATTCGAAGAACTTGACTTTGGAAGTTGTGACGACGACTTTGAGACAAAAGATGGCTTCAAGATAGCAGTAGAAGGATCCTCGTTGAAGACGTACATATTCCCTCGTCGCTCCTCTCTAGTGAACGTCTCCTTCGTTTGAAGATCCTTGACATGCACAGAAGAGGGAGTAAATTCGACTGAAGAATTTGTATCATCAACAAGTTTAGATACAAAAATAATATTCTTTTTTATATTAGGAGCAAGGAGAACATGAGACAAATTAAGGTTAGAAGATGACAATGGAATTTGTGCATTTCCAGTGTGAGTAATGGGGTGATGTGTACCATCGCCAGTAACGATACTTCCCTTTCCAAAATAAGGAGATAAGTTAGTGAGCTTACCCGAATTACCTGTCACGTGGGTGGCTGCTCCAAAGTCTATATACCACTCTCCCTGATCATTCTGCTTAATATTCATCTGTGAAAAGGCTGCAAGTAAGAGTTGTTGTACATCTTCAGAAAGCTTCGATCCCTCAATTTCCCTTTTTTCCTCTGCTCTGTTATTTCTGCCTTTGTTTTGAGGATTAAACCAACAATTTGCTTTGATATGCCCCCTTTTGTTGCAGAGAAAACATGTAGGAATATTTCGATTTCCCACTGTAGAGTTTCCTGACATATTTGGAGTAGGAAGAAGCCCACGACCTCCTTGTCCATGACGACCATGACCTCTTCCACCTCGAAAATTATTCCCACCACGAGCATCACCTTGATATATATCTGTAACCAAAACATTTTGTGTACTGGACTGTTCTTTCCTGATAGTCAATCTGTTCAGACTCATCTCATATTGTAAAAGTTTAGCTCGAAAGTCTTCAAAGCATGGTAATTCTGGCAGGCACAACAACGAGTGTAAGAGCGTGATATTCTTCCTCGAGGCCATTCAAAGTTTGTTGTACTATCTCCTTGTCTGATACTATACTTCCAACAATAGCAAACTGATCCGTTATTGTCTTCATTTTGTTCAAGTACTCCATAATGGACATGGTGCCCTTTTGGAGAGTTTGGAATTCCCGCTTCAAGAACAAGACTCTAGCCTCTGATATTTGGGAATATGTTTGAACAAGCTTATTCCATAACTCTGCTGCAGTGCAATCATCAGGAATCGATATCAAGACCTCTTGTGACAAGGTCGAAGTAATGTAGGCCACTAAGGCCTAATCCCGCTTCATCCAAGTCGTGAACTCCAGATTTTGTGTTAACTGAATCGATGCATTCCCTTTGTCATCCTTTATTTCCTGTGAAATAAATTGTGGTGGGGTAGGAATTGATCCATCCAGATGCCCAGACAGATCCTGACTCCTTATAAAAGGAACGATTTGTCTTTTCCAAGTCAGAAAATTAGAATGGTTTAATTTTTCAGATACAAGTTGACTGAGGAAATTTGAAGAAAGACCAGTATAGGAAGAAGAAAAATCCATATTAAGGATGGAAATGAAAGGAAAAATGAATAAGAAACTTGCCCCGCAGTTCAGCCAAATCAACAACTGTATAAGCTGTTCTTTCGTGGCTGTTTCCCAACAGCTTGAGCTACTCCAATCGAGTATACAAGTGGTGGCTGTAGGATTTATAATGAAAGTTGCCTGAAACAAAGGCTCTTATTCCAGATATGATCCAAAAGAAGAACAAAAGAAATCTTACCAGATCTGATGTAGATAGATCTGATCCAAAAGGACAGAAAGAAAGGAAGATTTAACACGCAGAAAGAAGATTTAAAATGAATTAAGATGTATACCAGGTGTAGGAACAAAGTGCAGATCTGTAGTAGAGATGAGATCAGATGCAGATCTGATCTATTAAACAGAAAGGCTGATAGATCTGTTTTAGGGTTTGTAAAACGCAGATCTGACTTGAAAGATGTGAAGGTATAATTTTAGTATTATAAAAAACGACACAAATATGAGAGAATATTCGAAACAAAGAGAAGGTCTTCTAACTTGGAATTCAAACGTAGATCTATTTAGGCATACCTTTTGGAAGAATACGCTACCCAATGCTCTGATATCATGTCAGAAATCTGTGGCACCACAGATTTACTTAGCAGGAGAATATGAGAAAGGAGAGAAAGAGGAACAACTTACGACAGCCACATCTTGTTTGGCGTGCCCTAATAACTTTGTATTGCTTTATGTTACAAAATACATAAAGACCCTTTGGTAAAAGGGTAAATTACAAAGTGTACCCTACACCTACGCAATACATATGTTTACATGATAACATGGATTTGGATCTATTTCAGACCCAATCCAATACAAGAATAAATCACGTGTTTTAAAAAAGTTGAATCTTGGTGAGCACAGTGCCTTGGTGAAGAAATCCGCAAGTTGATATTCTGATGTCACGTAGGGAAGATCAATAGTCTTCTTTAAATATTCTTCATGAACAAAACGATAATTCATCTCTATATGCTTGGTTCTTTCATGAAACGTATGATTTCGAGCAATGTATATGGAGCTCTTATTGTCAGAGCATAATCTTGTAGGATTCTGAAGATGAATCCCCATATCTGAAATTAGTTGTTGGAGCTACACGATTTCCATGGTAGTAGTTGCCATTGCTATATATTCAGCTTCTGCAGATGATAGTGACACCTTTTGTTCTTTCTTTCACCTCCATGAAATCAAAGATTCACCTAGAAACACACAAAAACCAGTTGTTGAGTGTCTATTATTTGGATCTCCTCCCCAATCAGCATCAGAATATGCAATAAGATCTAAGGAGGAAGAAGAGGATAGAAAAACTTCCTTATTTATTGTGCTTCTAATGTATTTGATAATTCTCATCATTGCACTCTTATGAGCTGATGTTGGAGCGTGTTGAAATTGACTGACTATATGTACATCATGAGCTATGTCTGGTCTTGTAATACTCAAATACATAAGAAATCCCACGAGTTGTATGAAGGGAGTTAGATTGTCTAAAGGAACTCCATCATCGGCTCGCATCTTCATTCCAATAGTCTCTGGGGTGTCAATAACTTTATCATCCGATAGTCCTGACCTGTCAATAATATCTGAAGCAAACTTTATTTGTGACAATATGTACCCTCTATTAGAGTAAGATATTTCTATACCAAGAAAGTATGTTAGGAACCCAAGATCTGTCATTTCAAAAGAATTTTTTAAAAACTGTTTTACTTTCTTGATTCCTTCTTTGTCACTCCCTGTAATCAACATATAAAAGTAAAATTATAATACCTGCAGAAGAATTCTTGATAAATAAAGCTGTATCAGTATAGCATGGTTTAAAACCATATCTTGCAATAACATTGTTAAAAGTATCAAACCAAGCTTTAGGTGCTTGTTTGAGACCATACAGTGTTTTTTTTAATTTAAGTACTTTACCCGAAGGAATTATCAATCCAAGTGGAACATCCATGTATACTTCCTCATTAAGATTCTCATTCAAAAAGGCATTTTTAACATCCATTAGAAATATATTCTAATTTTTAATAGCTGAAATAACTACAAGCATTCGAACAGTGGTCATCCCGGCAACATGAGCAAAAGTTTTTTCGTAATCGACTTCATATTCTTGAGAATATCCTTTGGCAACTAGCCTGACTTTATGCCTTTCCAATGATCCATCACTTTTGGTTTTTACTTTAAAAACCCATCTACATCCTATGGTCTTCTTTCTAATGGGTAAATTTAGAATTTTCCAAGTGTTATCTTCTAATTCTATATGCATATCTTTTATCCATTCGGGTAAATTTTTTGCTTCATTGTAACATGAGGGTTCAAAATATGAATGAATAGCTATAAGACATGCTCTATGTCTAGGAGAGAATGAGTCATAAGACACAAATTTATTTGAAATTCTTGAGGTTCGTTCAGATCTACGAATGGTGGTTTGTTCCGAAGGAATTTCTAATGTTTCATTGTTACTTTGATTTATACTTTCATTGGTTGCATTTTGATTTCTTTTAGTGTATACTATTGGTTCAATTGTTGTTCTATCTTCAATAGGAGATTCTACATAACTATTTTCATCATTAGACAACAATTTAAACAAGAATAATCAGAATTTATGTCTCGTGACGTGTTTCCTTCAAATCCACTTTCATTTTCAACAAAATTAGCATTTCTTGAGATAAGAAGTTTATCATTTTTGATATCGTAGCATTTAAATCCTTTTTGTGTTTCAGAGTAACCAATGAACGCACATGGGATAGCCTTAGAGGATAGTTTATCTCCTTTATCATTTAAAATATAACATTTACAACCAAAGATTCTCAGTCTTTGATAGTCAGGTTGATATTTGAATAATTTTTCTAAAGGAATCTCATTTGACAAAGTTTTTTAAGACATCCTGTTTATGAGATATACTGCGGTTAATGCAGCTTCAGCCCAAAGATTTTTAGGAACATTTCTAGCAATAAGAAGGGTTCTTGTAGTTTCCATGATATGTCTGTATTTTTTTTTGAAATTCCGTTTTGTTGTGGGGTTCTAGGACATGATTTTTGATGTAAAATTCCTTCATTTTCTAAAAATTATTTAAACTCATTTGACAAATATTCTCCTCCAGAGTCGGTTCTGAGAATTTTGATCTTACTTTCAAATTAATTTTTAATCATGTTATGGAATGTTTTGAAGGTTGCAAATACATCTGATTTAAACTTAATAAAGTAAATCCAACAATATCTCGTGAAGTCATCGATAAACACAACGTAGTAGGAGAATCCTCCTTTAGAAGCAACAGGAGCACGACCCCACACATCCAAATGAACTAATTCAAAAGGCATTAATGAGTAAAAAGTTCTTTGACCATAAGGCAAGGCTGTCATTTTATCGAGTAAACATTCTTTACATTCAAAATTATCTTTACAACGATTCTTGGTAACCGGTACAAAATTTAATTTTCTTATATTTAGATGCCCAAGTCTGTGAATGCCAAGTCCATATATCTTTTGTTTGGGCAGTGTTACAAAATGATTCCTTTAGCATACAAAGGAAATCCATATAATAGAGATCTCCTTGCCTAGAACCTTCCCCAATCAATTTCTCGGGCTGGCGATCCTGCACCCAACATTTACTTGATGAGAAAATGACATCATATCCATGATCCGAGATTTGAGAAACTGAAAGTAGTTAAGATGAAGTTTTGGTATAAGTCTTATTTTTGGAATGTAAAATTTGTTATGTTTCGACAAATCATTTTTAAAAGTTCCAACACCCTCTATTTTCAAGGCAGTGCCAGCGGCAGTGGAAACAAAGATGCATTCGAATTAGGTTGACATTCAAATAATATAGACTTATGTGGGGTCATATGAAAAGAAGCTCCTGAATCAAGAAGCCAAGAGCACATACCAGGAGTAGAAGATGATGCAATGGCCACTCCTGAAGTAGATCCTTTGAGTAATGGTTGCAATGCTTTAGTTAGTTGAGATAATGATTTTGTGAGGTCTTTGAGATTCAGAGTATCCTCATCTTGTTTTGATGGTGCAGCGGCAACACATTTTTCTTGAGGCCTATATTTGTATCTAGGACATTGAGGCCTAATATGACCAAGTTCATTACAATTATGGCAAATGATTTTTTATTCTCCTCTATTCTTCCTAAAATGAGGAGGTTTATATGACTTGATATGATGCCCTGGTTTTGATGCAGCAAATGCGCAATCCTCTTCTTGGCCATTACTAGAAGTAGCAAACACACTAACATTTTTACTCATATTTAGTCTAGTTTCTTCTTCACTAAGTTTAGTGAGAATCTCATGAATAGGAGGAAGAGACAAAGATAATAGCAAAGGCTCTTGTTTGTTCAAACTCAGGTCTCAAACCATAGAGAAAAGCGAAGAGTCTATCTTCTTCAACTTGAATTCTTCGCATTTCTATACACTTACCTTTCCATTTGGGTTCAAATTGGGCAAGTTGGGTCCATATGGAAGATAACTCCATAAAGTAATCTCTTACATTTTTATCTCCTTGTTTGATATTTCTAATTTTTTTTGGAGATAATACTTGTGGGCCGTATCTTTTTCGGTAAAGATACCTCTAAGATATTTTCATGCTTCATTTGCCTTTTTGTAGCATAATAGGTTTGAGGCAATTTTTGTCTCAACTCCACTTAGCATCCATGAAAGAATTTTTGCGTTTTTTATTTCCCATTCATCCAATTTCTTGTAATATTCTTTCATGGCTTTGTTTCTTTCATCAAGACTAGTCTCAATCCCATTTTCACTTAATGTAATTTTGGGAGTAGGTTCAAGAATAGTACTTATGAATCCCCACAAATCTTGACCCTTGATAAATGTCTCCAAGTGTCCCACCCAAATGTTATAGTTGTTTCCTTCAAGTTTGAATGGCGGAATAAAGTTGGAGTTGCTTGTATTGTGTAGAAAAAATTCACCCATAGTGAATTAGAAGAGAAAAAACTAATCACCACCACAAATGAGAATAAGCACACTTTTCGAGGCAACCCACCAATGCACGGTTGATCATACACCAAGCTCTGATACCATGTGAAAAGTCTTACACACAATCAAGTTTCCAAATAACTTGATATTCAAAACATATGCCAACCTATGTCACATGGGTGCGGGTGCGGGTGCGACACGGGTGCGGCGCAATTTAAAAAATTTTGGACACGGGGACACGACTATATATATATATATCCAGTGTGTGCTTATATGTGGATATTGTCCTCTAAAGTTTGGCACCAGCACGAGTGTTTTTACAAACTTTGCAAATTGTACTTTTGCCCTTGCAGAAAGGGGGGTCCGGAGGCTCCCCCCGGCACGGGTCCCGCTGCGCGGTCAGCGGGCAGGGGTCCAGGGGGGGCCGTAGGGGGGCAGTGCCTCTCAGAATTTTTTTTTCTGGGGCTTATGTTTGAGACTCATGGTATATATATATATTAAAAAAATATATCAAAAGATCATTTTTTTTTTGTTTTTTGCCCTAAAAATGGATATTTTTGGACTCAGTCAACGTTGACCAAGTCCAAAACAAGGACAGACTCAACCTCGACTCGTTGACCGAGTCCGACTCGACGTTGACGGAGTCTGGCCCGAGTTCGAAGCCACACCCGTGTCCGCACCCATGTCGGGGCGTGTCGACTCGGGTGCGGCGCCTCCCTAGTCGAGTCTGTGTGACTTAGATGCCAACACAAAATAGCATAAAAAAGCTTCACACTACAAGAGAGAACAAGTGCTTCAAATACACTGTGTTATTGCAATGAGGGGATAAAACCCTTTCATTAATTCACTATTACAATGGGCTCATTGCCCTTATTTATAATACATTACACTTTGAAACAGTCGTTGGGCTATTCCCAACAGCTCTAATTAGAGCTGTTGGGAATCAACCCAACGACTCTTATTTGACAGACTGTAGAAAAGGAACAAAAAGTGAAAACAATAAATAAATAAAATGAGAAATTACAAAAATAAGAAAATAAAAATTACAAGAATATACGTATATACTTTAAATATGTATTTATATACTTATACATATACATATTCTTGTATTACAAAGAGTATGTATATGTATGTATATATATATTCAAGTATATACATATATGTATTATTTTCTAACAATTCTAAACATCTTTCTAACCTGGTTCGAACTTTAAAATAAGTTAAGATTGACATGACTCAACAATTCACAATTGAGTTTTCTTTTCGAACCAACATAACGAAAAGACTTCGACTACAAAGCCTTCAGTGGTACGTGCGTCGGGTCCTTTTCTGTATTCAGAATGACACATATTCCTTGGCCTAAGTCGCGAGATATCATGATTGCCAATGTTGTGTTTGGGTTTCTTTATGAGAAACCAATATCTTTCTCATTGTAGTAGTACTATCAGACATCCACGACATACTAGTACGATGATGAATAGACTGGAGGTTTATGGTAACCTCGTAGTACGACAATGCACCATGTTAAAGGAAATCACATAAACAAAGATGATCGCCTTACAACCAAGATGATCGATTTGGTTTAAAAAACCAGAGCATATTGAATGAGTTGTGAGATAAAATAATACTTGACGTACCCATTCATCCTTTGGGTCTCTCAAGAGAGAGGATAGGAGGTACAAACTTCGATGGACAAGTTCTTAACAACTATGCTCCTAGAGTGGCAATGGCTTAACGTCCCCGGTCATCGGAGTTAGGGGACTGGGCTACCAAATATTATCCTAGGTGCTAGATCCTATTGACTTCTGCAGAAGTTTGGATGCATCCCCCGGTTACAATTGACATTTAGAGAATTCTCTCTCGATCATTAGACTGTTCCCTTTGGAGCAGATTCAGCTAGTTGACCAGGGTATCAAAATACATGAAATAATAAACCCCGAACGGTCTCAGTTGTTTATATGTATTGTCTTGTGAGTACCCGCATGTTATAATTATCGAAACAAGATTATGATGTTTACTTTGCTTCTCTTGAAACCGAATAGTGTGAAATGTGATAATGTATATATTAGTTTTGTTCTATGTTTGACATCGATACACCTAACAAGCTTTTATGAGTTTGGCCCGTTTTATGGGATACATGTGACAATTAGGATGATGCTGCAGGCGATGGCACGATAACGCGATGATATAAAAAATCTACTCTCTCTTTTGTCTGCTTCTTAGCACGTTTTGTAATTTTGTATAAGAGTTTCTTTGTAATAACTCTTTCTATATAAAATCTTGTTTTTAATCTACATGGTTTTGAATGAATGTACTAAGATACAAACCTAAATTGTTGAGTTGAAAGGGAAGTTTGTCTCTAATCCACCCAAGGTCCGTCGACTTGTTCTTTTCAAACATTGTTTTCGCTAAACTATCTTTTACTCTGAAAAAGGATTGATTGTAAAGTTTCAAATTTTTCCTAAAAATTTACAAGTTCGGGATTTTGGGGCATTACATCCCTTCTCTGTCTTAGAATTAGAAATGGAGGGTAGGCACATCTACTCAACGAGGAATGTTGTTGAAGTCACTCATATCTTTTTTTGTTTATAATGTTTGTTGAACTATGCACTTATTATGGTTGTCTTGAGTTGTCCTTAATACAATCTTCTTAGTTAATTAAAGTGACTATATAAGATGTAACTGTGTGTGTGTGCGCCTCTGTGCTTTTATGCTTAAACATTTACATGCAAAGCACGTGAATTCCACTAGTGTAGTACTAAGTACTGAATGGAAACATGTTATGACATTAGACATCATCCTTTGCATGAGGGTGTGGCACAATGTTGCTTTTGGCTTTCAAGTCTTCTAACCTCTTCCTCTTCATATGAATGCCCATCATAAAAACTGAATAAAGGTACATGGTCCTTGACTAGAGCATCTCAGGATGACTTTGTGCAATCTCCATCTGATTGAGTATTTTGCATTATTATTAAACTAAAATCCAGCTTGCAAAATTCTACTTTGGTTAAAAGTTGGTACTTCGAAGCCATTTTCTCCATGGTATTATTGGTACTCTTGTAATTCCAAAGCATGTGGAGTTAGTGTAATACTTTTGGTTGCTATTATGTGGTACGGAAAAACTAGTAAAGTACATACCAAATATATCATGGTAAGCTGAACAAAACCGTATACAGTATCTCCTTATTTGCTATATGTTGACTTTTAGCCCTCTCTGTTACTGCTTCAGTTTCCTCCCACTTCGTCCATGGATAGGCTTTTTGTAATCAATTCATTGACTAGGAGCCTGGACAAGCCCAGGTGCTGCATTATTGACATTACATCTTTTGAATAGTGGAACTAATCTTGTGCTTTTGGAATTTCATTTCAAATTTTATCTTGATGCATTTTTCTTTAATCTTAATGAGGAGCTGGTCTGTTGTCACTTATCAAAGCATCATGATGAGCCTTAATATCATATGAACCTTTATGATTATTGCCACATCATTCTGGTCTAGATGTTCACATTCAAATCAAGCTGCCATATTTCTTAAAATTCACGCATACTAATAAAATATGTGCAATATCGGTGATTCAGGGGAGTTTTGGTGGTTGCAACACCATTTGCTAGTGGATTTGATCACTTTTTCATTGCAGATGAAGTGCAGTTTAAATTTGATCGATGCTTACGCCTTCTACATGATAGTGTAAGTCCTATGATTTTTTTGGAATATTCTCTATTATGTGGCCTAAGTCTTTTCTCTTGCCTAAAATGTTCTAAACTTAACAGGTAAATGAGCTGCCAATCTTTGGTGTTGGTCATTCTCTGGGATCTGTTATTCATCTTTTGATCGGTAGTTATTTATTTTAAAATTGTGGAAGCATGCTTGTGAGTGGTGGTTGAGCTTTGATATCAAAACTATTTAACATACCATTTTGTTATCTGTGTATTTCACAGGGTCTAGGTATGCTGTGCAAAGAAGTGGAAATGTGTTCATGGCATTCAATAACAAGGTATATCTTGTAGCGGTAACGAAACCAACAAAATGACAATAGAGTGCCACTAAGGCTAAAATGGATCACAAAAGCAAATCGGTCACTTATGACCCACACAATCTCACAAGGAGAATCACACTAACAACTCACAAGTAAAATATAATATGTTTCACATTAACAAAGTGCTTAGAAAACCATACATATTACAATGGGGAAGATGCCCTTATATAGACAAAAGATAAGACACAAGAATAAGACAAAAGAATAATAATAATAAAGAATAAGACAAGGCTGTCCCAATTCATATTGACTATAAAAAATAAAAAAACAAAAAAATAAAAAACAAAAAATATAAAGTCAGCCCCTAATGGGATGATCCCTATTACAATGGAAAATGACTAAAATACCCCTGATGGGTATTTCAGTTTATATACACAATAATATATATATATATATATATATATATATATATATATATATATATCAGGGTTACCGGAAGCGCCTAGCTAAAAGGGGAAGCGCGCTTCGGAAGCGCGGAACGTCGCTCTTCCGAAGCGTGGGGGGAAGCGTCCCCCTTTTTTGGGAAGCGCATTTCCCTTTAATGGGGGACGCGTTTCCCTTTAATGGGGGACGCACTTCCCTTTAATGGGAAGCGCGCTTCCCATCACGCTTCCCCCACGCTTCCCCCACGCTTCCCCCTCGCTTCCCCCTCGCTTCCCCTGTTTTTTTTAAATTTTTTGTATTTTTTATTTTTTATTTTTATTTTTTTTCGCTTCCCCCTCGCTTCCGAGACGCTTCCTAGGTCGCTTCCGAGACGCTTCCTAGGTCGCTTCCGAGACACTTCCCGAATCGCTCCTAAGTGGTCCCACGCTTCCCCGCTTCCTAAAATTTTGAAAGTGCCTCGCTTCCCGCTCCCGCTTCCCGTATCGCTTCTCGCTCCCGCTTCCTCAACTGGCAACCATGATATATATACATCGGAATCAAGAATCCAAGAAGTCTTACCGGGATCCACGCAAGTAGAAACGACCGCAACGAAAAGAGAAGAGTTTTGACCTTTCAATAGTGGTTGAAGAGCTTCTACGAGTTGATCAAGCGACATGTTTTCAACACTTTTTTAGCCTTCATTTATTCCACTCTTTTTGAATGATGGCCCCATGGAAGCCACTTTCTTTTATTCTCTTCTCCTCTTTGGACAACATGGCTTGATGTGGCTCGGTTCATTGCAAAAGTTACATATGATTTTCTTTTTGAAATCATAGTCATTTGAACTTCTTCCAAAATGTGAAGGCTTGTAGACTCTTGAGTAGTTTTCGGGCGTTGACATAGCAAGCACAAATTCTTCATCCGTGATAGATGAGGATTTCTTCAACCTATTATCTTCCATAGTTAGTCCCTCAAGAGTCTCAACTATGGAAGAAACACCTCCTCTATGCAGGAGTGTTGCTTTGGTTCCTTCAAATTCAGGTCTAAGCCCATTTACAAATTGATAGAATTGCTCCGCTTTGACTTGCTTTTCACGAGGTTCTATATTTAATGGACAATGCCACTTAGGCTCAAGAAGAGCTAACTCATCCCAAAAGAGAGACCGGGCATTATAATATTATCTTATGCTCATATCTCTTGGGGTCGTAGTCCTCATCCTATTTTGGAGGTTACATACATGGGCTATATCCCTTAGAGAATACATATCTTTGTGATACTTCCAAGCATCACTGGCAAATTCAAATTTTGTTAAGCTAGAATACTTTTTTATGTCCACACTATTGATGAGTCATCCCATGATTTTAGAGTGACCCGTCTTCCACTATTTTCATCTTCTTTCGTAATAGACAACGACTTTGTTCATGTCATCTCCTTGAAGCACCACTTCCTTGCCGTTTTCATTCTTGGTAAGTATAAGCTTTGGTTCTTTCTCGGTGCCATCCACCAAACCCCATAGACCTTTTTTCCAAATTTTATGTTTCACTATGGATGCCCATTTCACATAGTTGATGTCATTGAGTTTCACGAGAATGGAAACAATAACTTCTCGTTCATCCTCCATAGATACAAAAGAAGAAGAGAAATAGAGAAAGAAAAGATAGCGGGAGAGAAAAATAATGAATGGAGGCAAAGTTCTTTTGGAACACCACAAGTCCATGATCCCACGATCTCGCGTCCACACGAACAAGCTTCACAAAGATCTCAATGCCGATGACTCTTATACCATGTAACGAAACCAACAAAATCACAATAGAGTGCCACTAAGGCTATAATGGGTCACAAAAGCAAAGTGGTCACGTATGGACCCACACAATCTGACAAGGAGAATCACACTAACAACTCACAAGTAAAATATAATATGTTTCACATTAACAAAGTACTTAGAAAAGCATACATATTACAATGGGGAATATGCCCTTATATAGACAAAACAGAAGGCACAAGAATAAGACAAAAGAAGAAGAATAAAGGATAAAACAAAAGGGGCAGCCCAAGTAGAGGTTTGGCTGTCCCAAGTCATATTGACTATAAAAAACAAAAAAACAAAAAAACAAAAATAATAAACAAAAAATATAAAGTCAGCCCCTAATGGGCTGACCCAGTGTTGTGAAAAGCGTTGAGGCATAGCAAGGCGCTCCACCAAAATCTGAGGCGAGGCGTAAAGCATAAGCCTTAAAAAGAAATTAACTTAAAAGGACTATAAAAAAATATCTAAAATTATAAATAAAAAATTGTCCAAATTTAATTTATTATGTATGAGGTGGGTCAACCTTTTTTTTTCTTTTTGACAGAAACATATATGTACTGAACATAAAGATGAATGTTACAAAGGTGTGAGTGTGATGAGCTATTGCACTCTAGATCAAAAGTAGAGAAAAACAGAGTGTGGCGGGGAGTTAAACCCCTGCAAATAACAACAGAATGTATTAACAATATTTGCATCCTATGTCACGTAAAGAGAAAACAGGCATAGCCTGTCTATATTCTTGACAAAAGGATATGAATATCCTTAAACAGATCAGCAACTACAACTATAACCAAAACAATAGAGAGCTTAACTATAGCAGACCAATAAATTCTACAAACACTTGACTAAAACTAGATTGCTAAATGGAAAGGAGACACACCTTTAATTTTGTCGCTACCTGCAAAAAGTAATCGTTTCCAAATCAGAGACAGACATGGTTATAAAAAGAGAAACTATAATAACTATGATTAAGTAAACAAATTTTTTTACTATTCCTCACCCAAGAGAATAATGCTGACAGTGCTACACCAACTCCAACCCAAAAGAGGACTGCGAGAGACAAGAGAGAGAGAGAGGGACTGCGAGAGATGAGAGAGAGAGAGGTGGGAGAGACCGAGATGAGTGAGGGACTGCGAGAGACGAGAGAGAGAGAGGGGGGGATTGCGAGAGAAGATAGAAAAATTAGGGCCCCCGATCCTCATTAAGGTCGGGGGCCCTGATTTTATAAAATTTTAGTTTTGGTCAAATGAGGGCTTTGACCCTCAGTTGACCAAACAAATGAGGCGTGAACGCCTCACCTTGAGGTGCGTCTTGCCTCGAGGCGTACGCCTCGAGGCTTTTACGCTTTATGCCTGCGCCTCAAGGCACAAAGGTCCTCGCCTTGAGGTGAGGCACGCTTTTTGCGCCTTGAGGCATGTTTTTAATAACACTGGGCTGATCCCTATTACAATGGAAAATTACTGAAATACCCCTGATGGGTATTTTAGTTTACATACACAACAATAAATAAATAAATAAATAATATATATATATATATATGTATATATATATATATTTACAAAAAGAGTACAATCTCTTAACAGTAGCATGGACCAATTTGGGCAATAAAGATTCTGTTAGGAAATACAGAACATTTTGACCTAACCATTACTAATTTATGTGTCACCATCTATATTTTCTTGCTTAACATTATTGCCTTCTTAAGATTTTTTTTTTCTTATTTCTGTTCTTTTGCAGGAAGCAAGCCTGGCCATTCCATTGTTTTCTCCAGTCATTGTCCCAATGGCACAAAGTTTTGGTCCAGTTATCTCCCAGCTCATATCCTCTCCCACAATCCGATTTGGGGTGTGCATCTTTGTTGTTTCCGTTTCTGCTTAGTTTCATGAAATTTGGTTTCTCATGCTCAATTATTCGTAGAAGCATGAATTTGAGATTATACAGCTATTGTCTTTACTTGCTAACAATAAGAAATGCTTAATCAATCAAGCACAGGTAAGCATTTCTTTTCTTTTCTTTTTTCTCATCGGAAAAAAAGAAACACTTACAACCTGTGCTTGATTGATCAAGCATAAGCGTATGCTTAAGTTGCAGAACATTTTCAACTTATGGTCAGGCTAAACTGGTGTTGGAATCCTTTCATCCTTTTATGTAAAACTTTTAGGCAGAAATGGCCATGAAGCAGCTAGAAAGCTTGAGTCCTCCAATTCTGAAGCAAGTTCTCCCTTTGGTGGAGCAACTTCCTCCATTATATATAGATTTGGTTAAGGGACGAGAAGATTTCACCCCAAAACCAGAAGAGACTCGCCGACTGGTACGCAATTTTTACAGACTGACTTAAAATGCATTGAGTCTCTCAGAGGGGCATTATTGTTTTTTAGATCATTTTTTGCTATTATTGCACTATTATTGACTACTGATCTTGATAATCTTCAGTTAGAGATTATACCTTTTGAGCATAAATGACACGTGTTTCTTAAGCTAATTTGCTATTATTGCACTAATATGGAACAATACTGATCTTGATAATTTTCGATTTATAGACTAATTACCATTTTAGCATAAATGACACATTGACATCATTCAGTAATAAGTGTAAGCAGTTCTTGTCATTTAACATGTTCCATGACAAATTAAGGAGCTCATTATCCTTTTTTCCCCTACTGTGGTTTTTTTGCTTGTGCAATATTAGCTAACAGTCTGATATAAAACTCATCAATATCCATAATTTGTGTTTCAAGAGTGGTGAATTTTTCTGGAAGGCATGGTCTAAGCATATATATAGTTTCTTTCCTCAATGTCCCCCCTCTACTGCATATATAATACCATGATATTTTGAACTTTCAGTGAAGGCTAGGCTTAACTTTTCTCCCGATGAAAGACATAACAGTTCTGAAATTTTAAATAGAAAATCTTCAATTACAGAAGCACAATAACACACAAGCATGCTTTTGGGCTTTTATATCTAAAAAAAATCTTTAAAAACACAAAAGCCTCAAAAAATTCAAAAAAATAAACTTTAAAAAATATTTAAAAACACAAAAGCCCTAAAATCCATTTATCTTCTCCTAACACTATATCAAAAGGGCCAGCCAACACATTTTTGCATGTATATACACAAAACAGGATTAGGTGAAACAGGATGAGCAACATCAAAAGTATCAACACACATTCTATTGTGTATATACATGCAAGAGATGACAAGGATCAACACACATTTTTGCATATATATCCTTTCGATGTTGCTCATCCTGTTTCACCTAATGCTATTGTGTATATACACAGTTCTGCTAATCCTGTTTCACCTACTGGGTGAACTATGCCCACTGTCTAGTATATTTGCTTAAGATGTGAAATGAATAGCATTTCCAACATTAACTAATAGGTCTGATGAAACATGTCTACTGATCAGTTCTTGTTTACTGGTGATCATTGTAGGTGAAATCCTATTATGGGGTTTCCCGAAATCTGTTAGTGAAATTCAAAGATGATACGATTGATGAAACTCCAGTCTTGGCTCAGTTGTTGAGCTCTGAATCTGCAATCAGTTCGTCACTGGATTTGTCCATTCGCTATTTACCAGGGGATCATGGACTTCCTTTACAACAAGTGAGCATTCAGAAAAAGCATCCTTTTTTGCTTCTTTGGTGAATAACTGTGTATATCTGATGACTTGCTACCCAGCAGTTCTCGCTCTGGGTTGACCAGTGGGAAAGTGTAGAGTATATTAGCTCAGCTGGGATAAACAAGATGTCTTATTGATGTTCCCTGTCTTAGTTTTTGTTTGTTTTTCCCTTCTCGGGGTCCATGATATAGGAATGACTTTTCTTGGATAACTTTTGCAGGTTTTGCCAGATGTTCCTCCGGCTATGGCTGATGCTGTGAACAGGGGGGGAGAACTGCTGGCAAATCTGACTGTTGGAACACCATGGGAGACCGTCGCCAGAGAGGTAGGGAGCACATTGGGAGCTGATTCAAGGGGTCTTCGTGCTCAAATCGCAAAGGATGTAGACCTTCTTGTGGATGTCATCACATCTTGGATGCTGTTAAACTCTGGTCCTAAGCTACTGAGATCCTGACGGTTGATCAGAAAGTGGCATAAAGACAAGCAACAGTTGCAGGAGATCTAACTGGTTGTTGGAAAAAAGTCAGATAAAGATACGCAATGGGCTTAATAGGAGTGGCTGCTTACTGTACCATCACATGTAAAAGAACGTATCTGTTACCTGCATGTAGATATGCCTTGCGATCTAAAAGATTATGGGGAATTCAAAAACGAGCTGCGGGTTACTCCACATTCTAATGGTTGATGCCCAAAATGGAGTCTCACATTTGGTCTCGTTGAGCTTAAGGCCATCTGAAATGCATTAGGCATTTCATATGAACTACAATTTTATCATTATAAACCTAGTTGAATCAAATCACCAAATATGCCTGTAATGGAAGATGAATGGATCTTGTTCTAGCTGGGAATACATTTTAGTTTTTGTTGGGGATGTTTTTGACTGTTCAACTGCAATTCATACGAGGTCCTCTTTTTAAGCTGTCACGTAGGTAATGGTTACTGTCACGGGACTACTTTTTTCCGCTTTGCTCCAGTGCAGCCTAACCCACCCTTGCAAGCACCGTTAGCAGCGCACAACACGCAGCAACACCAAAAGGGACAAGGCACAGCATCCAGCACTATGCCAAAACACTATTGTGCAAGGGACTGGAGGTTTTGCTAGTGCGCACACGCACAAGCAACACACTCGCAAGGCACCAACATTCAAACGGCACACAGCACACATTGTGGCTGCACACTTAATGTTTTTTTCACTCCCACACTCAAATGCATACATAAACTAGTGCCTATGTATAGACACCAGGCAATACAGTGTAACTACCCACAATGGCTTTGGCACATCCCCTTGTGCCACGCCACCTTCCTGCCTTGTTTGTGTGCCACTTGTACAAGCAACTGCTCCCGCCAAGTGCGCCCATATTGAAGAGGTGTGGTTGCAGTGCCACCCCGCACTGCATGCCCACTCGTGCAACTGCTGCACATACTATCTCATGCCATGCTTCATGGTCTGTTACCTGTGCGCAGCAACCACCCAACAGCCAGAGCACCATAACCGTTCCCTCCAACACCTTCGACCCATGCATCACCCACCATGTGTATACTGGTGCACTAGGCAGCCACTCACACAAAGCGTCAGCAGCATCAACCTGCGTTGCACAATTTGCCTGATGTGCCTAAGTGTCCCAGCAACCACATGCCCGAACCACACGACTAAGTGTCTGAAAGGGGCCGTTCTCACCAGTGTGTCTGCCGTCACGCACACTGCACCTCTGCAATTCAATAGTCTTCCCATTGCTGGCCTTGTTTCCATCCAATGAAGCCAAGTGATTCGACCCTAGTAGGATAGTTCCCAAGATCTATGCTGATTTATGGCTTAATTGCATTTCCACAAACATGTAGCGTGCAACTAGCTTAGTTACCACGTTCCAAGGTCATTTAAATGTTTGGATTCAAGTCTGAAATAAGAGGAAGATAGAAGAAGAAACTAATGGAGGAGATGAGAAGGAATGACATGCGTGAATCCTCAAGAGAAGAGCAAACTCCTCTCCAAGGCCTAGTCCTAACTCAGTAAGACCTACTCTCAAAGAGAGCCAAGAGACGTACCCTACTTGCCATGCAGGCTTTACAAAAGCTTTCCTAGATTTTCCAAAAGTTAAAGATGTAAGATGTAAAACCCGATTTTTTTAGATTTTTTTTCTGACCGGGTCGGATCCGGATCTGACCCGGATCCGAACCTGGGCACCTAACGCCCTCCCCCGTGCTTATTTAAAGCACGCAGAGGGCAAGGATTTCCGTCCTCCGCTCTCTCTCTATCCCCTCGTTCGCCTAACACCCCCTCTCTCCTTCGTACTCTGCAGCTCGCCGGAGCCCCACCCTATGTCCGACCACCTGCCGCTAGCAAACCAGCTGCCGTCCACTTTTCCCAAGCACACCTCCCTTCCCTCGCTCGCCCCCTTTCTCCCTCGTCCTCCTCGGTTCGACGGAGGAGCCCCCGACCCCGTTCCCCCTCCGGTGACCTCGCCCGACCCTTTTCCCCCTCCGGCGACCTCGTCGGGCACCCGACGTCGCCTGACCCTCCCTGTTCCCACTCCCTCTCTTGCTCCTCGTCCTCTGGTGACCCGTTGCCGGACCCCCTGTGAGAGCCCCTCCCACCGACGCCGGTGCTCGCCCCCCTTCACCGTCTCCCTCAGGTAACCTCTCCCTCTCCCTACATTGTCTTCTTCTTCGTCATGTTCTTCTTTTCGTTTTCTGGCAGAGGCAATGCCCCCTGCCGCCTATGTATAGCAGACAGGCAGGGGCTTTGCCACTGCCTCTTAGTCTTTCGGCTGACAGGGTCCCTCCACCATTTTTCGGCAGGCAGGGGCTCCACCCCTGACTCTGTACTTTTCTGACAGGTAGGGGCGAAGCCCCCTGCCTCCCTCTCCACTATTGTCAGGCAGGGGCTTCTCGCCTGCCTCTGTGCTTTTCCGGTAGGAAGGGGCGAAGCCCCCTGCCTCCCTCTTCACTGTTGTCAGGCAGGGACTTCACCCACGCAGGGGCAAAGCCCCTGCCTCCCTCTTCACTGTTGTCAGGCAGGGACTTCACCCACGCAGGGGCAAAGCCCCTGCCTCCCTCTTTGCTATTGTCAAGCAGGCCCCTGCCTCTTTACTTTTCCTGGGAGAGGCCCCCGCTTCTTGGCAGGAAAGGGAGAAGACCCTGCCTCGCCCTCCTCATTTCTGACAGGCTGGAGCAAAGCCTCTGCCTCCCTCTCAGTCTGCTCTTGTTTGGGTGGAGTCGGGCTCGGACTTTCGAGCCCACCCCTGCCCCTTTTTGTTGTTGCGAGCTGCACCCCTCGGCCTTGGTTGTTTGAGCTTGGGTTAGCTCTCAAAACACCTGTATAAGGGATCTCTTGTTTGAGTTGTTTGGTATGTCTTGACACAAGTATCTTCTATATCGCACGGGCGAGTGCATGGGGGTGTTGTAGTGCAAATCTCTCATGGAACATAGGCAAAGGCTTTGGGTGCATGAGTAGGTGGCCTTTGGTGTAGTGGTGCAGTCTCAATCGTGCATAGTAGTACAGGATCATGCAAGTGAGTGCATGGTGCTGACAAATGAGTTTGGGTGTTGTTGTTTGCTATGACATGTAATCATCAACTGATCTTCGGATTGGGGGTCGAAAGTCCTTGTCCATGTGGTGATGAGGTTCTACTAAGGCATGCTCATGAAGTCACTATCTATTTTATGACACACAAGGCTAAGACATCTGTGTGTTGTTGGCTTTGGATGACCGCAATTAAGGAAATGTGGCTCAAAATGATACTTGGAGGCTTGGCATGTATTGGTAAAGTCTTTGGGATGTGCCATGCTCCTCATATCTTGCGTTGGATGTTGGTTAAGTTGGTGGTGCTACAAAGACCTATTTCAGCCTATGACAACATACACTTTCCTGTGTGAGTGGAAATGCATGTTTGGCTTTTTTATTAAAGGTGTCAGTCGGTATGTGACGATTATGCACGTAAGTGGCTATCAGATGCCCACTGACCTTGTTCGAAAGGATTTCTTGAAAGAAAAGTTTGCTAAGTTAAAGTTCTGCTATGTAAGAAGATTATGTGTGAGAAAAATACGTGTTGTGAGGTTAACTAAGCTGCGAGGCCTAGTGTCGCACGGGCGTTCCTTGACTTGAAAGGCAAAAAAAATTAGGCTTGGAATTTAGCCCGTGACAATTGGTATCAGAGCATATTTCATGTCATCATGGCATTGGTTGTCGAGCTTGTTTTGATCAGGAGCACACAAATGCCTAAGTGGTGGATGTGTTGATGAGCCTTTGGTTGGGTTTCTCTTCACGTTGTCAAGGTATGTTTGTAGCACCGAAGCTGGAGTGTGACGCTTCATGGTGGAGTTAGCACGAAGGTTGGTTTGCTGGAGTTGGGTTTGGCTATGTAGGTCAACTACGTAGTCGACTCGAGTCAGTGATGTGTAGTTCCTGTGTGAGCAAAAAAGCATTGTTGTTTCTCTAAAACCTCGAAAGCTTTGTGTGACACAATGGCATACGAAAGGTACGTTTAAAGAGGATGGATCCTTTGGGTCAGGGTGGCACTGAAGAGGGTAGTGTTCGCATGTTACGAGCTCATCAACCACCAAAAAAGTGCCCTAAGAGTTAGGGCTTGTGCACGACAGAAGGTTGTTGTAGAATGTGATGGACCATTATTGGAGTTGCTGGAGGCACGCTAAGGTACAAGACTTAGCGTGTTCAAAAGGTGTAACGACTGCGGGTTAAAGCCAAAGTGTAGGCATGCCTTTGGGTTTGAGGGTGCCTTGTGTGTTGAGGGCAGCACGAGGAGAAGCTCAACTGTTGCTCGTGGTTGAGGGCAGCACGAGGAGAAGCTCGACTGTCGCTCGTGGTTGAGGGCATGTCCGTATGTGCAAAAGTTGTGCAAGGCCTATTGGGTGCATTAGCAGGCATGCACAGCTTGGTGCGCATGCACAACAATGGCACCACGATAGCGTGGGCCACTGCTATGCGTGCCACATGCACAAGCGCATCGCAGCATCGCACACGCTGCGTGCATCACATGAAGTGTGGCGTGTGGTGCGTAGTGTGTAGTGCACATGGTTGCATGCTGTTGTGTGTGTTGGCATGCAGCAACATGCTGCAGCAATCACGAGCATGCGACTGTAGTGAGTAGGACATGGGCAAGGCACGTTCAACAACGTGCACGACATGAGCATGGTTGCGTGCATGATCTTTTGAGGCGATAATTCAGCATGCAGTTGGAGTTATTTGGGGCCAAGATCAAAGATTCACCATGTAAATGGACTATGGGGAACGCGTGGATGAAGGCAGATTCGAAGAATTTTGAAGTTGAAAAATTTATGGTTTCCCAAGTGTTTTTCAAGTTCCTCTTACTGGTGGGGACTCAGCTCTCAAAACACCTATATAGGAGACCTCTTGTTTGAGTTGTTTAACACGTTTTATCACAAGCACCTCCCATATCACATGGGCAACACTGGGAGTGCATGGGGGTGTCTATGTGTAGTGCAAATCTCCCATGGGACGTAGGCAAAGGCTTTGGGTGCGCAGGTAGGTAGTCCTTGGTATGGCAGTGCGGTCTCAACTGTGCATGGTGGCATGGGGTCATGCAAATGAGTGCATGGCACCGACGAACGAGTTTGGGTGATGTTGTTCGCTATGACATGTAATCATCAACCAGTCTTCAGACTAGGGTTGAAAGACCTTATCCCTTTGGTGGTGAGATTCTGGTGGGGCATCCCCATGGGGTCGCTATCCGTTTCATGGCATGCAAGGCTAAGGCATATGTGCATTGTTGGCTTCGGATGATCGAAATTAAGGAAAGGTGGTTCAGAATGATACTTGGAGGCTTGGCATGGATCGGTAAGGCTTTGGGATGCGCCATGCTCCTCATGACCCGCATTGGATGTTGGCGGTGCCGCAAAGGCATGTTTCAACCTATGCCAATGTATACTTGCTTGTGTGAACAACAAGGTACGTTTGGCCCTTCGGCTGGAGGTGCTAGCCGATATGAGACAACTATGTACGTAAGTGGCTATTGGATGCACGATGACCATGTTCAAAGGGATTTCTTGAAAGAAAAGTTTGCTAAGTTGAAGTTTCATTGTGTAAGAAGATTACTTGTGGAAAAAACATGTGTTATGAGGCTGACTAGGCTGCGGGATATAGTGTCGCACAGGCGTTCCTTGGCTTGAAAGGCAAAAAAGCTTGTGATAGTTGTGACCCTTAAGTCCATTGTACAAGATTTTTTCAACATCCCTTTCAAAGTATACAACATTTGGAGGCACCCTTACTACCTTTCCTTGAGTGGGGTCTCCTTCATCTTCAAAGTATGATTTCAAGAAGCTCACATGAAAAACAGGTTGGGACTTAATCTGCATCAACAACTCTAAGTGATAAACCATGTTGCCAATCTTCTCTACCACCGTAAAAGTCTCATCATACCTTGCAACAAGGCATCAATGCACCATCTTCCTACTTATCTTATTTCATATTTGCAGTGTAAGTTTCAACATAACTTTGATCCCCAACTACAAACTCTAAAGGTTTGTGCTTCTCATTAGCAATCTTTTCATCCTTCAGATCTCCTTACCCAAGTAGTCACAAGCATTTTCCAACACTTCTTGTTAATTCCTCACCATTCGCACCGTTGTCATGCACTCTCTGTGCACTAAAAGTGCCAAATCGACATGTGTGAAGGGTTGTTGGCCCGTGACCAACTCAAATGGACTGCATTTGATAGTGCTAGTTTTCTGCAAACTTTAGCAAAATTGGGCCACATCAAGTAAACCCAACCAATTCTTTTGATTCGCAGTCATGTAGTGCCTCAAATATTCCTTCAAAACCGCATTCACCCACTCCATTTGGCCATCACTTTAGGGATGGTTGCTAGTTGAAAATTTTATCTTCATGCCCAACAACCCAAAAAGACAAGTCCTAAATCAGCCTGTGAACTGAGTGTCTTGGTCACTGACGATGTGAAGGGGTAGACCCCAGTTCTTTACCACATTGCTCATGAACAACCTTGTCTCCTTGACACTGCAAGTCTTAGGAGCAAAAACAAAAATGTCATACTTAGTGAAGCGATCAACACCAATATCGAATCCATACCATCCACCACTGGCAATCTTGTGATAAAGTCCATCGATATGCTTTGCCACAAACTATCCAGTTCAGGTAGGGGTCTAGCAACCCATCAGGCTTTTGTTGATCCACCTTGTCTTGCTGGCACACCAAGTAACTCTTAACATAGTTTTGAATATCATCCTCCATCGTAGCCCAATAGTAGCTGTGTGAGACTAGCGCCATCATATGTTCCTGACCTGAGTGTCCAGCCTATGCACTAGCATGATTTCTTGCATGAGTTCCACCAATAGCAGGGACATAGAGTCTATTGCCTCTAGCATGCAAGACTCCCTCATGCAACTAAAACTGTCAGCATACACCTTCCTTTACCAAGTCCACCAACTAGGCAGTGATGAGGTCTTTTTCTGTGACATCGTTGATGCATTATAGTAGGTCACCTTACACTTGAACGAGTGTAGAGACGTGCGAGCCACGACTAAGAGCATCTACTGCTTGGTTGTATTTTCTGCCTTGTGAACAATAGAGAAACCAAACTCCGCCAAAAATTCCTGCCAATGGGCCTGCTTCGAGCTCAATCACTTTTGCGTAGAAAAATATCAAGCTCAATCACTTTTGCGAAGAAAATTAGCTACTAGCCACATTGTCAGTCCTCACTACAAAGGGACACCTAAGGAGAGTGAGTCCATAAGCGCAAGCAGTGTGCCACGACGATCATTTCCTTTTCGTGCATTATATCATTCAACTTGTGACTCTCATATGCTACTGTATGATCTTCTTACAACATCACTCCGCCCAAGTGTCATAGCCTTTTTTCTCTGCGTCTTCCTGACTCGTGCAGAGAGGGAGATTAACGGGTTGTCTGGGCCTTGCGGCACACAACTTGCCATATGCAAGGAGCTACGTAAGCTTAGCGGAAGCGAGATCATAGTTGCATATATCCCATGCACGCTTAGCACAACAAAATATCGAAAGCGAGAGAGTCGAACGGGTCAATAGAGTGGGGCAATGCCAATTGTCAGTGCGAAGAACCTTCAAGCCTATGAGGGACGGGTGTGTCACCTTCCTATAATGAGCGCACAAGCAGTCAAGGGTCGATATAGCTAGCTATGCGTTCAAATAAGCATCACGAACCTTAAAGTGAGCATCGAGTTCCAAAGATGCACTGAACGAGGGGTATATTGTATTTTGGCACTTGCGGGCCCCGTAGAGTGCAACGTGCTCCCTGTGAGGAACCCCCCACTACGATGGAGAAGACCTTTCAGCCTCCAGCCTAAGCCAGTTGCTAGTTTGACATAGTGAAGCTCCCTAGCCAAGAGAAATCACCATCACTCGACATGCACTCGTCGAGCCTCTCGCAAGAGTAAGAGGTTGGGCGGCAAGGCGGGCGACTAGAGCGGGCCCCAAGCATGCCTGTTGATGCCCATAAATTTTTTTAATACTCGTGAGCACCCTCGTGCACTCCGATGTGCTACTCACGAGATATAATGGTTGCCCACTCTAGACTGCACAGTGGTGCACCAATGCAAGTTAAGAGGAAGGTCTCCTATATAGGTGTTAAGGGCGCTGACTCCCACCAATAGGAGGAACTCCAAAATCCCTTAATAACACATTGCTTTTGTTCCCAATGAAGTTTTCCAGTATAGACTTCGTATTTCATCAAAACGATTGCACCGGATTCTTCGTCACATATGAATGTGTCGACGAGATTTCGATCTTGGCTTGGTAATTCTCAACGTGCAAGGAGATGTGTTGCCCCTAAGTTTGGGCGGGCCCGTGTGGTAATTAAAAAAATGAGAGCGTGACCTTTTGTAGAGGGCTTAAATAAATAAAAATAATAAGTGCCTTATTACAAACTCAAATTTGAATTGAATTAAATAAAATAAAAACCTAAGCTATAAAAAACTAAGAAAAGTCTTCAGTGCTTGAGCTTCTTGTCTCTTCTTGTTTCTTCAATTGCTTATTGTTCTTTCTGTATTCTGAGGGCTCCCTGAGGGCCTTTTGAGGGGACCTCAGAGAGCTCTTTGGGGGTACTTTTGAGGACTCATTGCATGTCTAAATGCTTTTCTGCAAGAATAAAAAGATGAAGTACAAAACAAAGAAAAAAACTATGAGAAAATCACATGCTAGTTTTAAGAAAAATCACAAAAACACTAAACAAACTATGAAATAACACTACACTACAAGACACAATAGCATAACTAATTCTATAACTAACATGAAACTAAGTTATGAAACTAACTACTAAAAGACAAATTAACAAAACAAACAAACTAATTAACAATAACACTTTATGAAATAAACTAAGGTCAAACTAAAAAGAAACAAACTAAGCAAATTAACTATCAAGAAAACGTGAATATGTTAAGAACTAACTAAACTAATATATCATGTTAATCAAATCAAATGTTAATATTAATTAACTAATTAGCAATCAATAAACTACGGCTAGCCGAATTATAAAACTAAAAGAAAACTGACTATTACTAACATGCTATGTTATATTAGTAAACAAAATCGCACGTCACAAGATCATGCAACACACAAAGGCTTGATGAACATGGAGAAACAAATCAAACATATACTCTATGCCGATCCGATACAAACCTGAAAGGAGGTGGGGTATGGTTCATGCATAGCTCAGGTTGCCCTTCGAATACAAAGAATTATGGCAGCAAGGTCGGCTGATCTGCATGATCAAGAGGTCACACAGGTCAGCTTGGATTCGTCGGATCAGCCCCAACACGGTCTAGTCTAACGTGATCTACCAATTGTACGATGCTCGGGATAAGTATATAAAAAAAACAATTTTTATGTCTCAAGAAAAACATGAACCAATCCACGATAGATCCGTTTGATCAATGTATGTCGACAACCTCTGAGTGCGATAAATAAAAAGAAATATACGAAAAGAAAACTAATGTTAAACCACTACACTATACTATGATTATTTTATTTTTATTTTTGTAAACGATAAACTATATAATATATGATATGCTGAAAATAAAATAAAATCATGCAGTATGCAATGAAGATAATAAAAATAAAACTAACTACGATGTATGCAATGATTCTAAATACTATAGAGATGGGGAAGAAGAGACTCACCAAGCAGCTCACCTTCGATGGTTGGTTGAGAAGAAGAAACGACTTTTCCACTTGTCGTGAACACCTCCTGACGAAAAAGAAAGAAAGACCGACGAAGATAGGGGCAAGAAGAAGAAGAAAAGAAGAAGAAGAAATCGGTATGGAAGAAGAGGGAAGAGAGAGAGGCAGAGGGGGGCATCAACTTTAAGAAGAAAAAAACATGGGCTACTTTGAAAAATTAATATTTATACTCAAACTCTATGCTACATGATTTTCTAAAGAAGTCCAAATAGTTTTTAAAATTCCAGAAAGGGTCTTCTTCTAGGAAAAATGTGTTTTACAAAAAGAATTACTTCTAAACTGTCTAGAATTAGTAAATAACATTCCTAATTTAACTAAGCTACATATTAGAACTTTTTAAAATAACTAAAACTCTATTTCAATTTAAATGCAGTTTCTCAAAAATAATCATGCATAGGATAATATAAATAAAATGCAAAATATATGCATGATCAAATTTTCTCATGCTTATCGTTTGCTAGTCTTCAAGCAAACTGAAGCAAAAAGCAAAAATATTAAACTAATCAAAACAAAAGCCTAACTCACTTTCGTAGGAATCACGGTTGCATTTAGCATATGCAACAAGCTTTTTAAACTCCTGGGTTATCCCAGTGGATGAGTAAGGTCTCGCGAAGGTTTGCAGTGATACTACCCACAAACATCTCTTTCATGTGTGCATAAGAATTTCAAGTCACAAAGCATTAGGCAGTTAAGGAGTTTATTTTCACGAATATTTTGTGTCATTATATTATCAAAACATAATTAGAGTCTTTTATAGGCCACCACAGAATAAAAATTTTTCTTTAACTTTTCTAAATGTCATAATCATTTATGCTTTATTCTCAGAAAATCAAATATGTACATGTTATTATTTACTAATCCTCACTTATATATTTTCTGCACAAGTTTTCTCAATATTTGCTTCTAAGCAGTGAACTTTTTTTTACGCTTTTTTTATTTTTATTTTTTTTACACTTTTTCTTTCTTTCTTTTGTTGAGCACTATATCAAATTTCCAGTTTGCGTGACCCATGTAACGAGCTTTGGGTCAGTGACTCCCAGGCCAGACGACCTTAGAGCACCAGATACAAAGTATCTCTCAGACTTAATTGCTTGAGTCATTAGACCTTTAATTTTCATGGTTTACGTATAACTTGCTTCTTGTCATGTGCAATGTCAATATCTATTAGGCTCTCTATAAAGTCCATGTAATGGGCTTTTGAGCTGGTGGCTCCCAAACCGAATGGCTTTAGGGCATCAGGTGTAAACATCCCTTAAGATCTACTTGCTTGAACAAAATAGGTCATAGATATTAACTTGACAAAGAAGTGACTTCCTTCATTATCATTTTCGACATGAGAATCAAATACTTCAACTTGTGTCTAGGCCCAGCTACTGAGGAATATGAAGAGATCAAACAATTAAACGTATGCTCTTTTTCACTTTTGAGCTCTTATTTTCAATGTTGTTCATTTGCTTAGTTTTTCAAAAATAAATCTGTGTATATTCATACTTATGATTCAAAATAAACTCTAACATGTATCTATCGTCATTTCTTTGAAATTCATATAAACAACCACGATTTTCTAGATCAGTGTCAAAAAAATGTTTCGTGGAGCTTAAAAATTCTCTAAAAACTTTAGATTTTGTAAAGCATTCATATAAGGTCAAACTCATTCCTTAAAAACTCAATTTTTATGAGTTGTCATAAAAAATGTAAGTACAAAGATAAACAAAATTTGGGTGTGCAAACTATATCCTCCCCCATGATTGAATGACACTGTCCTCAGTGGTACTCTCCCATGCTTGTATGAAACTGAGTGAATGCATATGAGAAAAAAACAAATGAGAGAGAAGTAGTAGAAGTCATTTGATCCTCGCTATGGAACCTTACTTGATACGACATGTGAATATCTTTGCATAGGTTCCACCTATCTACCTGTTATTCAGCTCATAAAAATATATAAAAAATGCAATGCATATATAATCTAACATTTAACTCATGAAAGAAGAAAACTACCTAAAAATAGACAAACTACTAAACTACTAATGGTACATTACAAATATGGTCTGCCTCCCATAAAGCACTAAGTTTTACGTCCTTAGCCAGACGGATCTCTGGTGACCCTTTATCGTTCATGAGATCAATGAATGTGAAGTCATGCTCAATCGGGAGGTCTGGGAAAAATGGTTTCATCTATGACCCTGCCCACTATGTTTTTTCCAACTCTACCCCTATATACCCTAAGATGACTCTCTAGACTAGCAAAAAGAACGAGATTAGTCTCCACGTAGAGGCTATTCTCACAGGATGGAGAACCATAAATCGAGCATCTATATGTATCCAACTGTGAATCAGAATGCTTTCCTATGACGTTTGTCACCTGGAAGCAATTGTCATGTCTTGTCACTCTATTGGTAGGATCACAAATATGTAAGTGCAAATGCTTGTTGCCAAAAGAAACATCTATCTCTTCAGTATGATAATCGATACAAGCATGGGCAGTGGCCAAGAATGGTTTGCCCAGAATGATGGGGATCTGCTGAGCGACCTCAGTGCCCTCCATGTCCAGAACAATAAAATTGACAGGGAAGTAAAAGTTTTCGACCTTGACTAACACGTCTTCCAAGATTCCTCGTGGATGCTTGGTAGACTTGTCAGCCAACTGCAAGACAGTAATCGTGGGCTTTAAATCTCTAATCCCAAATGTGTCATAAAAAGAATTCAACAATATGTTCATGCTTGCCCCAAGATCGAGCAACACACACTCGATAGTCATGTTCCCTATAACACACGAGATGATCGGTGCCTCAGGATCCTTGAGCTTGGGTGGGGCTTGGTGCCGAAACACGGAGCTCACCTGCTGAGTCAAAAAGATCATCTTGGGCAACAACCCTGATTTTTTCTCCGGCGTGCAAAGTTCTTTGAGAAATTTTGCATAAGCAAACACTTGTTTGATGACATCAAGAAGAGAGATGTTTATGTGAACCTGCTTGAAAATGTCAATCATCTCATGTATGCGCGCTTCCTGCTTGCTAAAATCATTCAATTTTGCTAAGGCTTGAGGAAAAGGGGCTCTGGAGATATACAAAGAAAGCACAAGCTATGGGCCCTATCCGTTATCCTTAGGCCTAGTGGAGAAGATCGACTGGTCAATAGGTCTGTCATTGCGCCCTCCAGACTTCTCCTGAGTAGAGTGAAATTCCTTCCCACTCCGAAGGGTGATAACAGAGTTGGCCTGCTCTTGGTGAAACTCTGTGAGGTGCAGGTTATAGTGCATGGGTTCTTTACCCTTCGGGTTGACAATAGACTGACTTGAAAGGCTTCCCTCGCTTCGCCTGCTCAAGGCCTCTGTCAATTGTCCCATATGGGTCTCTAGCTTCGCTATCGACTGCATATGAGAATTGAACCTGGCCTTGATGTCAGAGAAGGCCTCAAGAAGCTTCTCTTGAAAAGATGAGCTCGTGAGGAGAAGGCAAGCAAAGCTGGGGAGGGGCTTAAGGAAATGTAGGTCATAGGTAACCTTGTGGGAGGTTACTCTGTCTGTGTTGTATTTGGGAATGCAGATAGGGTAACTCTTGTGGATTGCTCCACGCAAAGTTGTGATGATTTCACCATCCCAAGTTATAGGTGGGTGCATAAAGATCGTGCATCGGTCTGACGAAACCTTGGGTAGCATTCACTTGCTCTTGAACGAATTCAGAATAGGGTGGTGTTGTCGGACACTCGAAAATCAAGTGTGCAAGGCTAGCACATATCTCACACACTTTTTATATTGGCTTTAGCGAAGCTGAGTTGGCCAGTAATTGATCAACTTTCTTGGTCAACTGGTCTACTTTGATTTGCAACTCATGTCCGGACCCAACTTCGAAAATTCCTTCCTTCTTAGGATCATTAGGAACAAGTGTGGTCTTATCAAGATGCGAGGATAGGGCATGATGCATGACATTTTTGCTCAATGTATCGAATAGAGTCCATACCTTATCCTCGCTCTTGAGCATGAACATGCCCCTACACAAAGAATCAACCATTTGCATGTCCTTCTCGGTTAGGCCATCATAAAAGTACTGCACCAATTGCCAATGAGTCACCTGGTGGTGGGGGCACTTGCGAAAAAGATCTTTCATCCTCTCCCAAGTCTCGTGAAACTGTTCTTCCTCAATCTGAGAAAAGTTGGTAATGGCTTTTCGATACTGGTTCGTCTTACCAATTGAGAAATGCTTCTTGAGAAACTCACGTTGCATGCGTTTTCAAGTGGTAACTTAAAGCGTATCTAAGGCCTTCAGCCAGTGCTTGGCTTTGTCATTGAGGGAGAACGGAAACAATGTCAACCTCAACGCATCATCTCCAAATTTGTTGATCCGCACAGTGGAGCAGATCTCGAGGAACTCATTGAGATGACAATAGGGGTATTCATTGCTCAGGCCATAAAAAGATGAAAGCATTTGGATTATGTTGGCCTTTATCTCAAAATATAGAGCTCCTACAACGGGTGTAGCGATGCAGGATGCAGAAGTATATTCATTATGAATGAAATACTCCCTCAAAGGTTGAGTCAACTGTTCATCCTGAGCCATGGGGCCGGATCGATGGGATCTCCTAATAAGAGACTCAGGGTCTTCAACTATTTCAACAAGCTTGGGGTCAAGCGAGCATCGCCCTTGCATGCACCTATGGATAGACCGGTGCAACAACCGTCTAAAGAAAAAAGCTTTCTACCTACCTAACGTGCAATGTGGCCAAACTACAACAAAACACAAAGCAGGTAAAGAAAAAAATAAACTAGAAAGCAGAAAATAAACAAACACCACAAACTTGCACCCAACAAATATTTTGCGAAAAGTAATCTATGAGCACGGTACCAATCATGCACAATCACCTCCTAAGGAGAAACCTAATAGGTGGGCCGTGCAAAAAAAGTAAATTGGTCTCTAGGGCTCACAAGCAATGTGGTTCTAAAAATTCCAAATACAAAAGCAAACTAATAATCTTAGTTAATAAACAGAAAAAATAAACTAGCAATCCTAAATATTATGTAAAAAAGAAACTAACAATCTTAAGTAAAATGAGAACACACAAGAGGCAATAAAGTGAATACTCATATTTTAATCGTCGTTCCCCTGCAATGGTGCCAAAAATTTGATGCAACTTTTTTCAATAAAGCATTTTAAAACAATATTTTCAATAAAACATTTGTGCAAACTGTGCATCAAATAATAAAAACTGGCTCGCACAAGTGGTGGAGTCTGGGTCGAACTTAGGGAACGGAAAAAATACTTGTATTCTATAAATAACTAAGCTACTTTTTATTGCCTTGAAAATAAAATTAATTAATTAAATAAATGAGAGTGTGGCTCTCTGCTGAGGGCTTAAACAAATAAAAACAATAAGTGCCTTATTACAAACCCAAATTTGAATTGAATTAAATAAAATAAAAACCTAATCCAAAAAAAAATAAGAAAAGTCTTCGGTGCTTGAGCTTCTTGTCCCTTCTTGTTTTTTCAATTGCTTATTGTCCTTTCTATATTCTTAGGGCTCCCTGAGGGCCTTTTGAGGGGACCTTTTAGGGACTTCAGAGAGCTCTTCAGGGGTATTTTTGAGGAATCACCGTACGTTTGAACACTTTTCTGCAAGAATAAAAAGATGAAACACAAAACAGAGAAAGAAAACTACGAGAAAATCACAGGTTAGTTTTCAGAAAAATCATAAAAACACTAAACAAACTATAAAATAACACTACACTACAAGACAAAATAGCATAACAAATTCTACAACTAACATGAAACTAAGTTATAAAACTAACTACTAAAAGACAAATTAACAAAAAAACTAACTAATTAATAATAACACTTTATGAAATAAACTAAGGTCAAACTAAAAAGAAACAAACTAAACAAATTAACTATCAAGAAAATGTGAATAGTGTTAAGAACTAAATAAACTAATATATCATGTTAATCAAATCAAATGTTAATATTAATTAACTAATTAGCAATCAATAAACTATGGCTAGCCGAATTATAAAACTAAAAGAAAACTGACTATTACTAACATGCTATGTTATATTAGTAAACAAAATCGCACGTCACAAGATCATGCAACACACAAAAGCTTGATGAACATGCAGGAATAGATCAGGCATATACTCTATGCCAATCGACTATAAACCCGAAAGGAGGTGGGGTACGGTTCACGCATAGCTCAGGTTGCCCTTCAAATACAAAGAATTATGGCAGTAAGGTCGGCTGATCTGCACGATCAAGAGGTCATGCAGGTCAGCTTGGATTCATCGGATCAGCCCCAACACGGTCTAGTCTAACGTGATCTACCAACTGTACAATGCTCGAGATCGGTATATAAAAAAACAAATTTTATGTCTCAAGAAAAACGTGAACCGATCCATGATAGGTCTGTTTGATCAATGTGTGCCGACAGCCTTTGAGTGCGACAAATAAAAAGAAATATACGAAAAGAAAACTAATGTTAAACCACTACACTACACTATGATTATTTTATTTTTATTTTTGGAAATGGTAAACAATAAACTATATAATATATGATATGCTGAAAATAAAATCAAGTCATGCAGTATGCAATGAAGATAATAAAAATAAAACAAACTGCGATGCATGCAATGATTCTAAATACTATGGAGATGGGGAAGAAGAGACTCACCAAGCAGCTCGCCTCCGACGGACTAGTTGAGAAGAAGAAACAACTTTTCCACTTGTCGTGAACACCTCCTGACAAAAAAAAGAAAGACCGACGAAGATAGGGGCAAGAAGACAAAGAAAAGAAAGAAGAAGAGAGAAAGAAGAGAAGAAGAAGAAGGAAGAAACCAGTATGGAAGAAGAGGGAAGAGAGAGAAGCAGAGGTGGGTGTCAACTTCAAGAAGGGAAAAATGCGGGCTACTTTTAAAAATTAGTATTTATACTCAAACCCTATGCTACATGATTTTCTAAAAAAGTCCAAATAGTTTTCAAAATTTTAGAAAGGGTCTTCTTCTAAGAAAAATGTGTTTTACAAAAAGAATTACTTCTAAACTGTCTAGAATTAGTAAATAACATTCCTAATCTAACTAAGCTATATATTAGAACATTTTAAAATAACTAAAACTCTACAAAAATGCAGGGAATGATTTAAAAATGCGAGTTTCATTTATTTTCAATTTAAATGCAGTTTCTCAAAAATACCGATAAGACTGGGTTTTTAATACGATTTTCACTAGATCATGCATAGGATAATATGAATAAAATGCAAAATGTATGTGTGATCACTAGGCAAGGCGATGAAGTGAGCAAACTTTGTGAGTCTATCCACCACTATAAAGATGACTTCTTTCTTTTGAGAAGAATGAAACTTCTCAATGAAATCCATACTTATGTCGGTCCAAGCTTGTGAGGGAATGAACAAGGGTTGAAGTAAACTTGGGGGTCGAATTCCCTCATACTTGTTTGCTTGACAAACTTCACATTTTTGCCCATAATTTCTTATGTCTTTCCTCATTCTGGGCCAATATAACTCGGATTTGATTCTTTGTCAAGTTTTGTGCAGACCTTCATGTCCTCCCTCTCTTGAGTTATGAAAGTGTTCTAAAACATCTTTTAAGTAGGGAAGAATCATTAGTCAATACAAGCTTATCTTTGAAATATAACTTGTTTCCCTTCACCGAGTAAGAGGGATGACTAATAATTTTTTGAATTTCCTTACTCTCACTTGAGTTTGTCTCAATCTTTTCTCAAATGTGCAAGTGACTTTGGAAATGACTAAGAGAGGGTCATTTTTTCTCTTTTTAGACAAGGCATCAGCTACTACATTTTCAACACCCTTCTTGTACTTAATTTCAAAATCATAACCCATGCGCTTAGTCAACCACTTTTGTTGGAGAGGAGTTGAGACCCTTTGTTGCAAAATATACTTGAGACTTTGATGATCCATTTGGATTAGAAAATGTCTCTCAAGTAAGTATGGTCTCCACTTCTCTAAAGCCAATACAATGGCAAAAAGTTTCTTTTTATAAGTAAAAAGGCTTTTGCTCTTTCTCGAAGAGTTTTGCTTAAGTATACTAATGGATGTCGCTCTTGCATTAAGACAACTCTTATCCCAATATCACAAGCATCGACCTCTAAGACAAAAACTTTGTTAAAGTCAGGCAAACCAAGAACCAATGTCTCTATCATAGCTTGCTTAAGCTTTTAGAAAGCTTGCTCGGCTTCACTATTCCACCCCCATGTATTCTTTTTGTACAAGTAAGAGGTTGGGCAATAATGTCATAGTGTCGAATGAACCAACGATATTACTTCGTAAGACACAAAAAACCTCTCAAGGCCTTGATGGTGGGTACGCGAAGTAGGCCAACTAGACATGGTCTCAATCTTGTTCGGATCGGTACTCACACCTTAGCTTCTCACTATGTGTCCAAGATAAGATACACTCTCTTTTCCAAAGCTACATTTGTTTCGCTTGACAAAGAGGGTATGTTCTTTTGACACATTCAACACAGTCTTCATATGCTTGGGGTGATTCTCCCAATTAGAACTATAGACCAATATATCGTCAAAGAATACCAACACGAACTTTCTCAACATAGGTCTAAAGATGTCATTCATTGTTCTTTAGAAGGTGGCCGACATATTGAACAAACAAAATGGCATAACCAAGAATTCATATTGACCATCATATGTGCAAAATGTGGTCTTTTTTATGTCCTCCTTAGCCATTCAAATTTGGTAATATACGACTCTTAAATCAAGCTTGGAAAAATACTTAGCACAGAACAATTCATCCAATAACTCATCAATTACCAAAATTGGATGTTTGTCCTTGAATGCCACCTCGTTCAATGTTCTATAATCAATACAAAACTGCCATTGTTATCCTTCTTGCGCACAAGAAAAACTGGCAAAGAGTAGACACTCAAACTTGGGTGAATGATGCCAATTGCAAGCATCTCTTGCACTAATTTTTCAATTTCACTCTTTTGCTCAAAAGCATACCAATATGGTCTTACACTAGCCGACCCTTGCCTTAAAATAAGAGGTATGTGATGGTCTTGAGTGCGTGAAGGTAGGGATGGCAGTGGACCAGGGGAAAGCGGGGCCCCGCCCCGCCTCGGCCCGTTTGGACCGGGGATGGAGGGTATGAAACAGGGATGGAGGCAGGGACGGAGGTTAAAATCCATCCCCGTCCAGGGGTGGAGGCGGGGATGGACTGGCACGTTCCCCCGCCCCGCCCCGCCTCACCCCAGCCCCACCTCGGCACATCCCCGTCCCGGCCCCACCCCGCCCCATCCCCATTCCCATCCCCGTCCCGACCCCGCCCCATCCCCGCCCCCAACCCTTTATATTTTTCTTACTGTTTACTAACCCTAACTCCCTTCCCTAATTTCCTAACCCTGGAGCCGCCAAGCTGGGCCGTCGCCTCTTCCCCTTCCCCATCCGCATTATCATTGGAGTCGGGCCGTCGCCGACCACCGTTGGCCGACACCGACCACCGTTTGCGGACACCGACCACCGTTGGCCGACACGAACTCTCCCTCCTTCCATCTCTGTCGCTGCCTTGTGCCACTGCCGTGAGCCTCCTCTGTGGTGCCATCTCCTCCCTCCTTTCTTTTTCCTTTCCCCGTCTGTGGCCTTGCATCGTCAGAGCAGCGTCGTCGCCGACCCCTCTCCTCACCGTCTTCCTGTTTCTTTGCTTCGCTTCTCTTAGGCTTGTGATATCGTTTCGTTCTTTCTAAGCCGATCTGTGCCGGAACTCTTATAGCGGATTTAGGGTTTTTAAAATATCGTTTATCGGTTTTGTATCATCTTGTTACGGGTCTGTGGTTGAGTTTTGTATTTGTTGTGTACAGTAGATTTGTGTTGACTACGTGATTCGGTTGCAACTCGATTCTCTATGCATTTTTTGATTTCTGAAGAGTCGTTTGATGTGGATTTTCTGCTGGTATCGGTGTGATTCCTATTGATGTTACGATATTCTGGTTAGATTTCCAATTAATGTTGAATAGTTGTGATAACAGAGCTTTGCTTGATGAATTGTTGGGGAAAGAAATCCTCATATGGATTTTTTGCAGAGTGCATTTGGATTTTGAGATGAGCATTCTTGTAAATGAGAATTCAATGGATCACGGTTTAGGTGGAAGTCCAATTCAACACATGATACCCCTGTTGGATATCATATATTTTTAATCCACAATAAGGTCTTTTAGTTTAATTGGAATCCTATGAGATGCTTATGGTTAAGAAGGTTACCTTTTGTGATCCATTCAAAACCTTGGTAATGTCGCACTCAAAACCTTGGTAATGTCGCACTGCCACTCATAAAAATAAGCATTATTATGACAAAGTGTAATATTGCTTAGGGCAGACTTTGTAGAATATCAAAGAGTGATGCAATTTGACAAATGAGGATGGGACAGGGATGGGATGGGGCGGGGACAGGGACGGGGACGGGGCGGGGTGGGGATTAGAATGTTGAGATGGGGCGGGGGTGGAGCTCCAAAGTCTCCCCCGTCACAGGGGTGGACTGGGGATGAAGGTTACATTTTAGAGACGGGGCGGGGTGGAGACCTTGTCCCCCGCCCCGCCCCGGTCCATTGCCATCCCTACGTGAAGGAGGTAACCCTTTGGGTTCTCCAAAAACATCCCTATATGACTCAAGTAATTCATTCATGTTCGGTGAAACAATGTCTTCCAACTTGGACTCTTCTTTTGGCGCCAAAGGTTGTGCTACACATAAGAAAGTCATATGAGTAGCCCGAAAAAATTTGATGGCCTCTTTCCCATCAACTACCTCGCCATCTTGTGTAGAGTTACCTCTTAAAATCATTGATCGGCCCGCTTTAGCAAATGACATTTTCATGTTGGTGAAGTTCCATGTGACACTTCCTAAAGAGCGAAGCCAACACATCCCTAACACAATGTCGGCGCCGTACATAGGCTATACAAACAAGTCAAGTTTGAAATGTGACCCTTGGAGATTAATCTCCACATCGGTGCATAATTGGCCATATTTGATATGACTTTCATCTCTCACCATAACATCAAACTTTGGATGCTCATGTGGCCGAAATTTGAACTTAGACACTAAGTCCTCTCTCACAAAGTTGTGGGTAGACCCGTGTCTATCAAAAGATCCACTTTCTTGCAAGATAAAGTGTTGAAGACTCACATGAAATTAGGGGATGATTTGCTTCCCAAAGCATAACATTGTCCAATTGGTTCTTGAATTACTTCAATTTTTCTCTTGGTTCAATTCTTCCATGGTCTCTCCTTCTTCTGACTCATAGTTATCTTCATTGTCGGTTACTATAAAACACTTCAATGATTCACATTTGTGACCCGACATCCAATTGCTCTTGTAATTAAAATATAAGCCTTTTCTTCGCAATTCATCCATCTCTTCTCTAGAGATGCACTCCGCCTTAGGGTGATTAGAACCCTGAAACTTAACCCCTTTGTTTGGCGTAGGCCTCAGTATGAACTTAGAGTTATGATTGGCATTCATGGAGCTTTTGCGAAAACTATGCATTCTCTTATGTTTTTCTTCTATGATACGAGCTTAAAGATAGCACTCCTCAAGTATATATGGATTTTGAGCTAAGAACTCATATCGGATATCATCTTTTAGTCCTCCAAGGAATGTGCTCAAGTGAGCATCATCATTCCATTCTCCATAAAGAAAACACAAATCCTCAAATTGTGCTTGGTACTCTTAGACAGATCCCACTTGACGAAGTTGTTTTATTTCTACGCCATGACTAGTGTATGGAGTTGGGCCAAATCGCTTGAGAAGCTCATGCTCAAGTATCTTCCAAGTAGGGTACCCAGGTCATTGGTCAAACCAACAAAGAGCTTCATCATCAAAGCTCATAACAACATATTGAACCATGTGCTCAAACCTTATATTGTGGCTTATGAAAAATTATCGCGCTTTATACAACCATTTCAATGGATCTTTGCCCATGAACGTCGAAAATGGAAGTTTGACCGATCTAGGTAAATTGCCTCATTGAAATTTTTATGTCGACCATATGTTTAGACGCCAAATTCATGATTGAGCATGAACTCGCACCCTTGCATTTCCTCATTTTGTTAGAAGGCATTCTCATTAAAGCGGTCGTGCATTAGAGTATACTCCCCAAGTTTGTCATGGCATGCAACGCCTGGATTGTCGCACATAGTGTGTGTGTGAAGCAATCTATCACTCGTGTGGCGCGTATGGTCGCTTGCACAGGCAGCACTGTGTGCATCATGGCGTAGCGCATGCTCTGCGGCTGATCGCATGTGCTGACACCATCGTGCACGTCATGCATCATGGCATAGCGTGTGTGCACAGTTCTACCTGGGACGTCGTGCGTAGATGAGTAGAGCCATTGCACGCTAGTGCTAGGTACATTGTGCTCTAATGCATTGGCGCATCATGCGTATGATATTGTGTACCCTTCACCTCCTGCACATGAACCACGGAAGGGTCTGCTGCCATTTCTATGTCACCAGGCAATTGCGCATTAGGTGTGTGCCTGTTTGCAGAACAGTCAAGCTGTTTTGGTCGCTTACCCTCGACCTTAAGCTGAGCTTTTAGATCTGCGAATAGATCGGTGAGGTTCTGCTGCAATGAGGCGATCTGGAATTCAAGGCCTGCCATCCTGTCGTCAACCTGCTCCAGCTTGCTTTCCAATGAAGCGGCTTGGACCGAGGTCTCCTCAAGGCATTCTTGCACCCGCTACTTAAGTTGATCAAAGACGATTTCCTTGAGCAGTGTCGCTTTCGGCGACATGGCTTTGATACCAATTATTGTGACAACACCAAGATTCCTACCGCACTAAACGCTGCTACGAGGTGCATGCAGGAACACTGCCACTCAGAACTCACAGACACTAGTAGACAGGTGCACACAGGCACTTCCAGCATAATGCACACTCAGGCATCGTCGACCAAAACGTGTAGGCATCAACAGGTTACACACACAGACGATGCTCAATTGCGCATACAAGTGCGAAAGGACTATCACTCACAGACGATGCTCACTTGCATACACAAGCTTTTTAGCCAGAGCACGCACTGGGGTGAGTTGAGTTGAATGCTCTACTTCTACGTCATCCCATAGTGCGATCTGTCACGACCTCACCGATCTGTTCATGGATGGTGAAATATACAAAGGACACATATCTTCATTGTTGTGTGCATATCGTGACAGATTGCACTGTGGAACGACGCAGAAGCAGAGCAATCAACTCAACTCGCGCCAGTGCACGCTCTTGCTAAGAAGCCTGTGTACACAAGTGAGCATCGCCAATGCACGATATCCCTTCCACGCCTGTGAGCTCAAGTGAGCATCACCTGTGCGCGATAGTCCTTCAGTGCTTGTGCATGCAATTGAGCATCGCCTATGCATGATAGTCCTTCAGCGCCTGTGTGCATAACCTCTCGATGTCTACGTACATTTTAACCGACAACGCCTTAGTGCACGTTGTGCTGGAAGTGCTTGTGTGCACCTGTCTACTAGTGTTTGTGAGTTTCGAGTGGCAGTATGCAGTGCACCTCATAGCAGCGCTTAGTGTGGTAGAAATCCTGGTGTTGTCTCAACAATTGGTATCAAAGCCATGTTGCCAAAAGCGACACTGCTCAAGGAGATCATCTTTGATTAACTTCAGCAACGGATGGAAGAATGCCTTGAGGAGACCTCGGTCCAAGTGTAACGACTCCAACTCATACCAGTCAAAAGTGCTAATTTTTTTTTTAAACATTTACGAAAATATTCCCAGAGAGCCCGGGCCTTTACAAATATAACCAATCCACAACCACAAGGGATTTTACACTACCATCATTCAAACCAAAATGACTTTATTAATTAAAGATATAAAGTCTAAAAACATATGCAAGTAGATATAAATAAATCAAAACATCGAGCCACTCTATTCCTAAAAGAATCTGTTAAGTAGTCGTGTAACCCTCGTAGCTCCTCGTAATCGCAAGTCCCCTCACTAGGCTTAAGAGGCTATGAAAAACACAAAAGTAAGGGTGTCAAAATAAAAGATCCTATGTACGAATTTGTTATCATTGCAAAATTTTACTTTTGCAAGTCAAATCGGCCTTTGAAAAAGATTTTGAAAATAACTCGCCTTCGTTTTAAAATGCAGGATAATTCCGAGGAATGAGACTCGCCTATCAGTACGAGGTTCAACCATTCATAGCACCTTTACCAGGAGTAATTGAACCAAGGATCAATCATATGCTTTGCTTTGTTCAACTGTCTAAATCAATGTTCTATTCCTAAATGCACAAAGAATCAGGCATGTGTTATGAATTTTAGAAAATGCAGACTTGAAAACATGATGTATGCTTCAGGGATTTGAAATACTTAGAAAATTCTTGGAAAATATGACCCTTTGAAAATCATGAATCATGGTTGGGAAAGCATTTTTGAAGAAAGGAAAACTGATTTCTGAATAAATCTTTGATGCTTTATGAAAATCGTTTTCTGAAGAAATTTCAAATAACTTTGGAAAAACTTGATTTCTCTTAATTAGGACTTTGAGATTGAGAATATAACTTGGAAAATCATGAATTGAGCTTGGGAAATGCTTGAGAAATCCTTAAAAACCAAGGGTTTTAAGAAAATCAATCTCTGAGGAAAATCTAGCAAGCTTTGAGAAAAAATGATTTTCTGAAATAGAATTGGAAAATAAGTCAAAAAAAGGGGCGTGTGGCCCTGTGAAATACTTTCATGATGCAATCTAAACCTAAATAAGGTATGAATATGATTTTTGAGAAAAGATTTCTGAGAAAATTATTTGAAAAGGAATTTTTATACCTTATAAAATTTCCATGGATTAAATTCTCTACATATCTCTGACTATGGCCACAGATATGGATTTAATATAACTCATTTGATTCTAAAAGGAGAAAAGAATTTAGAAAACTTTGAAATATGCAATGATTTTGAAAATAGCCTAAGAGTGTAGGCTGATTGTGGCTTAAAAGAAGATGATAAATATGGATTTTGTTCGTATTCTGACTATGGCTATGAATACAAACTCAATCGAGTTTACCAACTTCCTAGAAGCTAGTGCACGTGTCATTCATGTAGACCATGGTGAGTTTGAACATGCATGAATCATCATCCATCACACATTAGCATTTATATAAGGAAACAAACTATATGCACATGCAAACCCTAATCTAAGCAGAAATTTAAATTCTTATTCCAAATTTATTTACAATTTAAATCACTAATTAAATTTAAATAAAGGAAATTAAAAGAAATACAACCTTAAATGTCCCTGCAAAACAAAAAAACTTGTTAGTGAAGATATGTTGGTTTTTCTGGATTTATCCAGTAATATCAGAAAATTACTGTATTTATTTAGATATAAACATTTTTCCATGTTTCCCCGAGATAAACATAATAAAATACAATGTAAAATTAAAGAAATAATAAAAATAAATAACTTTAAAATTCAGAATTTGGGGAAAATTAACAAAAATACCCCTAAAAACAAGACTATGACCTTGAAATCAGGGTTTTCAGAAAATATTTTGGTAAAATCTTGGATTTAGGGTTCAAATAAAATCAAATAACCACAAAATCGGGTGTGAAGCACCCTTGTATGATTAAAAACATGCACAAACCCTTAAAACATAAACTTTTATGAAAAAAATTAGAAATATCATAAAAGTCATGATTTTGCCAGTGTTTTGCTCGAATTGAGACTCTACGGGCACCCTGTTTTTGTAATTTAATCAAACAAAGCATCAAATGAATTCCAAAATTAATAAAAATTGACACATGCACTGCTGATAACCCTAAAATTAAAATAGAATAAAAAAATCTATTTTTGACATTATCTCAATATGAAAATTGCATAAAACCCTAAAATATATGATTTTGCCTGTGGGCACATACCTGTCACAGTGTCAGACCCAAATAAAGGACCAATCACCATAGAAATCCATAAAATTGTACAGAGAGATACTAAATATAAAAACAAAGATTTTCCTTTTTACAGATCGGAAAAATCATTTTTGCTTTGAGAGATATTGTTCCGACAATATACGATAAATTATAACGAATATAAAACATGTTAAAACATGTGCTTCCGGTTTTGGGTATAAAGAAAAATAGCAAATCTCATTCAAATTTTATGAAATTTTAGCAGTGAATAGCAGACACATAAAGAAAGATTTTATCTTTTACATATTGTTGATCAGATCTTCGGTTAGGGAGATACGATTGACACAAGTCGATCTAGGGTTTAAACGAGATATAACGAGTTCTGAGAAACCGATCCTACCTTCTAACAAAGGAAAAATAATAAACAGATGCAGAAAAATATGGAAAAAATACAGTAAATACTAGACATTAGTATAAAACTACTACAATTTAAGGATCATAAATCAGATCTTGGATGACAGAAATATTGCATCTTCAAGTTGCTCTCGAATCTTAATAATGATTTCACAGGGTAGAAATCACAGTTTGACTTTCTATTTTTTTAACAGAGTTCCCGAACCCAAAACCATCTGATTTTTTACAGAGAGTTACTGACAGATTTGTGAACCTGCCCTAAAAAAATTAGATTTTTGTAACGAAGATTCATGCATGAAAAACATGATTTTTACAGCTCTGGGATCGAAACACATGGATATTCAATAAAACACTAAAAACCCATGATTTAAACATGAAAAATAAAGAAAAAATAAAGAAAATAACACAATGAAATTGGGTTTGATGTTGAAATCAATAAAAAGACCATTAACATGATACAAAATTTAAAAAAATCCAGGAAACACACAATTGGATTTGATTTTCACTTTGAAAAGAGAGATTTGACCCATTTAATGGGCGAATCACATCTTTTATTGGGTAAAAACATAAAAAACCCTATTCTAAACCATTCCAACAGATCAAAAATGAAAAATACACCATAGAACAACATTAGATCACGTTCTTGACTTCACTTTAGAGTTCTTGAAGGTAGATCATGCATAAAATCCATGAACAAGGGGGCAATAATGGTGAAATCCATGGTAAAATCATAAAAAATTAATAAAAGCATGAAAAAAAGCATAAAATATTACCTTGGATGGATGCAGCTGCAAGGGAGGAAGAAAAGGGTGCTAGGAGGACAAAGAAGCTCCAAGAAAGTAAGGAAAAAGAATAGGGGTCGACCCCCCCTTTGGTCCCTCTTTATAGCTTTCAAGCCCTTTAATTAAAGAGTTTGGAAAAATCCAAACTCTTTTCTTAATTGGATTTGTTAGGGGGGGGGGGATTTTTTTTTGGGAATTACCAAAACTAACCCTAGCCCTAACTGCCTAATATGAATGCTAACAAAATCCTAAAACCAATCCAAATGTGGTGCCAACCCCTGTGGGCCCACATTTGGTTCTTAAAGCTTTAAATTCAAAACTTAAAAATGGAGTTTTAAAACACTAAAATAAAATGAAGTTTCAAAATCAATTCTGACTCTTCTAAACCCCTAACCTAACTAGAACATTGACTAACCCTGACTTCTTCAAATGTGGCTCCACCCAAAGTGGGCCCCATTTGATTTTTCAAAAACGATTTTAAAACTTGAGAATGAGAGATTTTCAAAAGAGGTTTAAAAGTAAAATTGAAGTTGAAAGTTTTAAAATGACATAGAGTCCTGACTGGATCGAAACTTTTCCAGATATGGCACCAACTGAGTGGGCCCCACATCAGAGTTTTAAAAAAGTTGAAATAAAGAGTGAAAATGGTTTTAAAATGGAGTTAAAATCAACACATGAAATTCAGAAGTTTTGAAAATAGAGTCCTAAATGGACTGAACCTCTAGACCAGAGTCCTAAATCGACTAAAACTCTGAGATTTAGGTTTTTGAAAACCAAAGGAAGAGGTTTTTGAAGGATTTTCTCAAAACTGGTGAAAATAAGTTGGAAAATGCAGTCAGGGTTAGAGTTCTAACTCGACTGAGACTCTGAAGTAGAGTCCTGAATCAACTGGAACTCTGCAAAATGAACTAATTTTTTAAAACAAATGGAGAAAATGAAAATGGAAGTAGAAACAAGATTCAGAATAGAGTCCCGATTAGATTAGGACTCTAAGACAGAGTCCTGATTGAACTGAAACTCTAGATTTTTGGCCTTTTCTGAAAGACTGATAAATGAATTTTCAAAAACCAGTAAAAACATCAATGAGCAGTGAAATCAGAACAGAGTTTTGATCCAACTAGGACTCTGGGGACAGAGTCCTAATTTGACTAGGACTCTTAAAATTTTGGATTTTTTGAGAAAACAAATAAGAGGATTTTGGAAAATAGGTAAAAGTAAGGTGGAAATTGAAGTTCAGTTCAGAGTCTTGATCTGACTAGGACTCTCAGGAAGAGTCCTAATTCGACTAGAACTCTGAGAAATTTTTATTTTCTAAAAAGCAAATGATGAGATTTTAAAAAGAACTTGTGAAAACCAATGAAAATGAAGTGAGAAAATGAACTCAGGATAGAGTCCTGATTCGATCAAGACTCTGGTATAGAGTCCCAGAATTTTGAAACTTTGTGGTAGAAATGTAACAGTTTTGGTTTCTAAAGAGATAAATGAAGAGATTTTTGAAAGATTCTCTCAAAATTGAAATCAGGGTCAGAGTCTTGATCTAACTAGGACTCTTTGGATAGAGTCCTGGTTTAACTAAAACTCTGAGTTTTGACTTCTTTCGAAAGATTTTAAAAGATTTAGTTGAAAATAAGTAAAAATGGCAACAAAAGATAGAGTCCTAATCCGACTAAAACTCTGAAGTAGAGTCCTAGTCTAACTGAAACTTTAGGATTTAGACCAGAATGAAGGATTTTGACAAAATTTTATTGAAAACAAGTGAAAATAGAGATAAAATGCAGAGTCCTAGTCTGATTGAAACTCTGTGATAGAGTCCTAATCCAACCGAGCCTCTAAGATTTTGGCTCTTTTGAAAGTTAGATGAGAAGGTTTTCGAAAATAAGTGAAGAACAGGAGTAAAGGATGAAATCGGGATAGAGTCCTAGTCCGACTGAAACTCTGAAAAAGAGTCCTGATCCAGCTAGAACTCTAGAATTTTGGCTAAAATGAAAGATTTTGAAAGGTTTTCTCAAAAATAGGTAAAAATGGTAGTAAAAGGTAAAGTCCTGATCCGACGGGGACTCTGGAAAAAGAGTCCTGATCTAACTAGGACTCTGAGATTTTGGCCAAAATGAAAAGAATGGGCAAGGGATATGACTACATCTGGTTTAAAATCAAAATGGAGTTTTAAAAAGGTTTAAAAAGATGAAAAGACAGAGTCCTGATCCTACTAGGACTCTGAAATTTTTAAGAAATTTGATAAGTGAAGGAATTCAGAAGCGACACCACCTAGATGGATCTCATCTGAGAATTGAAATCAATTAAAATTGATCTTAAAATGAATCCAAATCATTTTCTGAGAAAATATTCTGAAATATAAGATCCCGGGGATTGGCAAATGACAAAATGTTGATTCAAAACCCAGGTTTTGAAATTGATTTCGAAAGAAAAGTTTTAAAACTCGAATTAGGATTCAATATTTTGAAAACAGGAGTGCTCGATCTCGATAATGAGATGTAATGACATGCAATGCAATGCCATGCCATGCCATGCCATGCAATGCAATGAAGTGATATGCCAAATGCGTGCAGTGATATGCAATGACACATGAAATATAAACCCTGGATGAGGGACTTGGAATCCCGAACCCTTGGCAGAGACAAAAAACTTGGAGACTCACATATGAGGATGAGAACTATTAATTGAATTTGAGCTAAAATGAGGATTGAATCTTGATTACAGGATGAAGTATTGAATTTTTTTTATAAAATTTGGGCTACGAATAGCCCTGGCTCAAATATCGACCAATTGGTTCCTTGAAAGCTATAGAGAGTGGGTCCCAGTGGTAGGAGGCAGGTGTTTGTGAATGAGGGTAAAAATTTGGGGTGTTTACAGATGCCCCTCTTTGCTACTAAACCGGTTGAAAGTCGAGCTTAGTTGCAAAGAAAAACACACCAAATTTGAGCTATAAAAATGCTCTAGTTAGAAGAATCTAACTGGGTATGAAAGAATCAGCTTCAGTGATTATGATAGATATGAAATGGAGAACAAAGAAGAAAATTCACCTCATCAAGATAAGGCTCAGGCTTAGCCCTTAACCTGGATGGAATGAAAAATACCTCATGAAAGAACGAGGTCCAGACTTGACCCTTAACCTGAAGGGGACGATACCTCGTGGAAGAATGAGGTTAAGGTTTGACCCTTAATCTGAAGGGGATGATACCTCATGGAAAAATGAGGTTCAGGCTTAACCCTTTAACTTGAAAGGGATGATACCTCATGGAAAAATGAGGTTCAGGCTTAGCCCTTAACCTTAAGGGGGCGACAGAATCCTCAAAAGAAGAAACTATGATGGGACCTTCGAATTTTGCATAATAAATCAGAGAGGGGTTTACAAAAGTAAGAAAATGGGGTTCCCTAAAGCTTGAAAATAGATTGATCTTGGGCATCTCATTGCTGAGACTGAATGGCTTTTAAGACCGATGACCTTTCGCAGAAACAATTCTGGTTTAACCCTTATCCTGAACGAGAACTCTTTATGGTGGGACAATGGAGTACACAGAGAAGTGTGTGAATCTGAGAGCCTAGTCGCTCAAATTAAAACAAGAAGGGTAGGATCTCGAAAACTCCCGTTATCAAGTGCTAAAAAGAGATAAAAACAACGCCAGGATATATCAAAATAGACATCAAGCTCTCACTTCATGTCGGAATAACTTAAAAAGATTGCCAATAAGACAAAAATTGTGACTGATTAAAAAATGATTGAAATGTAAACACATTTGTTCGAAAAATATTTCTTCTTCTACCTTGAGTATTACCTCCAACTGAGCTAACTCCATAGAATCTAGAATCAAAATCAAATTTATTGTTGTTGAGTTTCTTCAAGGAAGCTATCAATTTCCTTGATATGAAAAGAAAGGAATTTGTTCTCAGTATCATAAAAGAAATTAATGGAAGGATATTGATAAAAGAATTTTACATAAATAAAGAAGATTTTTGGCAATTTTGGCAGTTTGACATCTGGGGTTTATCCATGAAGATCTTTTTGCACTCTTTTGAGACATAGAGAATGAGTTTCCCTGAGATTTGGCGAGAATTTCATCACATCAGCCTTCAACTCGATAATGTTCTAATTTTTCTTTGGAATGACACGTCACATACTCCTTCAACTTGGAGATGATCTGAATCTTCTTTGGTCCTAGGAATTATATTGATAACATTGTCTCTTTGTACATCTCTTGGTAATCTTTTAAACTCTTTTGAGACATGAAAAGTAAGCTTTATTGGGATTGGGCAAGAATTTCATTGCATCAACCTTCAACTCGGTGATGTTCTGATTCTCCCTGGAAGGACACGTCACAAGCTCCTTCATCTTGGAGATATTTTGCATCTTCTTTGGTCCTAAGAATTGAATTGATAATACGATCTCATTGAAAATCTCTTTATGATAACAGTGATAAAATATCTTTAAGGGATTGTCGGGAGGTTCATCGCATCAGCCTTCAACTTGGCGATGCTTTAAACTTTCCCTGGAAGGACACGTCACATACTCCTTCAACTTGGAGATGATCCGAGTCTCCTTTGGCCCCGGGGGTCTGACTCATCCACCAGTCTTCAACTTGACGATGATTGAGAGATCCCTTTTGCAGATAATTGATTGTAGCTTGACTAATTTGAGAGATATTGAAATTGAGATTGAATGAATTCTTTTATATCGCCCAAGATATTTTCACTGCCTTATTAACAGAAGAATAATCTTTAAAAATGTGTCATAGCTATGATCAATATCAATTTACTTATGGCTTCTCAACATCATTGAATTTTTCTTTTGCCGGTCATATCAAGGATTTTTCTTCATCCTTTTGATTGACCAACAAAAAAGCTTGAATTTTATTCTTTCTTTGCAAAAGCTTTGTTCTTTTGGAGAAAATATTGAAAGTAATATGAGGTAAAATTTGTGCAATAGAGGTTTTGAGATCAACAACTATTTTTCATGACGAATTGGCAAAATATTCTTGGAATCATCGGTGAAAGAAATCACTTGAGATTAGAATGACACATTCGAGAGTAGATTCTCCTCTCCTTTCCTCAAAGGAGAGACTCAAGCTTGACCCTTACCTGAACGGGTAATAAAAGATACTCCTCTCTTCCCCAAAGAGAAGGTGTTTGCAAAATGAACTTTCAAAAAGAAATAAAGTTTTTGTCAAAACTCCCTATCTCTAGGCTTCTCTTATGGAAAGGTGGCCGCTAACAAAGGTCAGGAAGGATATCATAAAGGGGCGAGTCCATCACACTCTCCCTGAAAAAGGGTCTTTGATGATGGGATGGCCTAACAAAAGACTTTGGGGGGCCACAAGGAGAACGTGCTTCCGTCGAAACTCTCTCTGGAAAAAGGGTTTCTTGTGTGATAATAAAGATTGTTTTGCAAACTGTTTGTGAAGCATGAGTCCCTTCAAACTCTCCCTAAAAAGGGGTTCAACGAACGAACAATAAAGACATGCGAAAGGAGCGAGCTCCTTCGAACTCTCCCTCGAAAAAGGGTCCCTCGCAAGAGAAATGATTGATAATTGATTTTGAGTTAATTGGCCGACAAATTCGACACAAAGGTCGAATCTTGAAAGACCATGATTGACGAATGTTACCCGAAGGTCGAAAAATGCGACTAATTTTGATAGAATTGATAACCCAAAGGTTTGCTTGATATGAATCGATGACCTAGAAGCCTGAAAATGATTGACTGGAGTGACCCGAGGGTTTGATAAAAATTGTTTGGCTCACAGATCTGAAGATTGGCATTGAGCTTGAACCCTAATGCGGGACTAGTGTTTGGATTGCGACCAATGTAAAAATCAGACTTTGAAGAAGCACCAGCACAAACACTGGGTTTTGAAAAGGTACCAACACGAACACTGTGTTTTGAAAACAAAGTACCAGCACGAACACTGGGTTTTGAAAACAAAGTACCAGCACGAACACTGGGTTTTGAAAACAAAGTACCAAAACCAGCATTGGGTTTTGAAAATAAAGTACCAGCACGAGCACTGGGTTTTGAAGACAAAGTACCAGCACGAGCACTGGGTTTTGAAAACAAAGTACCAGCACGAGCACTGGGTTTTGAAGACAAAGTACCAGCACGAGCACTGGGTTTTGAAAACAAAGTACTAGCACGAGCACTGGGTTTTGAAAACAAAGTACCAGCACGAGCACTGGATTTTGAAAAAGTATCAGCACAAACACTGAAGTTGGTGAAAGGATCAACGCAAAGCTGGGTTTGGAGGAAAAGTTTGAGTAAGAACTCAAGTCTTCAAAAGAAAACTAGACAAATTGGATTTGAAAGAAGATTCCAGTCGGAACTCGAATCTTCTAGACCAATTCCTGAATTCAAAAGGAGGTTTTAGTAGAAATTCAAATTTTCAAAGAAAAGCTAGACGAATTGGATTTGGAAGAAAGTTTGAGTCAGAACTTAGATTTTCTAGACCAATTATGGCATTTGAATTGGATTTGGAAGAAAATTCGAGTCAGAATTTGGATCTTCTAGACCAATTCTAGAATATGAAGAAAAGCAAATTAGACGAATTGGATTTGGAAGAAAATTTAAGTCAGAACTCAGATCTTCTAGACCAATTCTGGCATTTGAATTGGATTTGAAAGAAAATTCGAGTCGGAACTCAAATCTTCTAGACCAATTCTAGAATTTGAAAAAAAGCAAATTAGATCAATGTAAATTGGGTTTAAGAGTTTTAACCAGTAAAACTGGATTTTAGAAAAGTACCAGCACTGGATTTTGGAAAAGTATCAGCACAGCCGTTGGATTTTGAAAAATTACCAGCACGAACACTGAATTTTGAAAGATTACCAGCACGAACACTGGATTTTGAAAATTTACTAGCACGAACACTGGATTTTGAAAAATTACCAGCACAAACACTGGATTTTGAAACATTACCAGCACGAACACTGGATTTTGAAAAATTACCAACACGAACACTAGATTTTAAAAAATTACAAGTACGAACACTAGATTTTAAAAAATTACCCGTTGGGGTCTCAGGATTTATCCCTTATCCTGAATAAATTTGATGCAGATGCAAAATGGATGTAAGCGAATGCCAACAAATACAAATGAATGCGAATACATGCAAGTGAATACAAATGAGTGCAAATAAGTGAATGGTGAAAGATTTTGTTTGATCCTGCCTGCATACAGGGTATTCCAAAGAAAATACAGTTTCATAACAAAAGATGCCCCAGTGTAGTCGAGGGGGGGGGGGAGATGTTCGGATAAAAGAATAATTAATCATTATTTGAAGGAAATTTATTGAAGAATACAAAGGATAGAATAGAAATTCTCTAAGTTTAGAATTTCTTCAAATGTCAGGCATTGATAGGATCGGGTAATTTTACTCCATCCGCGTTAATCAGACAATATGAATTACGTGGTAATGCTTCTTTGACCACATAGGGGCCCTCCCAGTTTGGTGACCATTTGCCACGTGGGCGGTGCTTGAGATGAGCCGTTGATCTAATGACCAAATCATTAACTCGAAATCTTCTTTCGATGACTGACTTGGCATATTGTCTAGCTATCCTCTGACGATAAGACTGAGCATGCTCTACTGCTTTGAGTTTTCTCTCATCAAGCAGATCAATCTGTATCAATCTTTGTTGCTGATATCGGTCGAGTGGTAGTTCTAGTAATGATGCAAACTTAAGGGCGGGTTTCTGAACATGGAGAGGCAGTACCACATTGGTTCCGTAAACAAGCTCTGAAGGAGTTGCATTGGTCGGGGTCCGAATGGTGGTTCGATATGCCCAGAGTGCATCATTGATTTTCTCTTGCCAATCATGACCCATTTCAACGATTCTTTCCAAGATGCGAATCAGAATTTTGTTTGTAGCTTCTGCCTGGCCATTCCCCTGGGGATAGTAAGGAGTTGATAAATGATGATGAATTTTGAATTTCGAGCAAAAGGTCTTCATTCTCTCATTCTTGAAATGCGTACCATTATCTGAGACAATGTCATGCACTATGCCAAAACAACAAAGAATATTCTTGTGAATGAACAAGACCACATGTCGCCCTTCCACTGTACGCAATGTGACAACCTCAACCCACTTGTTGAAGTATTCTGTTGCGGTAAGAAAGTACTTATGACCATTAGAAGCAGAAGGAGTAATTGGGCCTACAACATCGAAAGCCCACATAGAAAATGGTCACGGAGATATGACTGATTGCAAATACGTGGTCGACGCATGAATGGAAGGTGTGTGCATCTGACATTGAATGCATTTCTTCATGAAACGATAGCAGTCTTGTTGCATGTTTTTCCAATAATATCCTACATGAATGATCTGCTTAACAAGAGTTTGGTAACCGACATGGCCACCACAAATGCTCTCGTGCACTTCTCGAACAATCTCCTCGGCTTCTTCTTTGTCCAAGCATCTGGAATACTCGACATTGAATCCTCGGTGATAAAGTACATTGGCAAGAATAAAATATCAGGCGAACATACGCTGAATTGCTTTCTACTCTATTTTTTATAATTCAGGTGGAAGCTCATCGATCTCGATGAAATTTTTGATATCCTGGTACCAAGGCTTCTTCTTCTGCTCTGCCTGATTGATTTGCATAACTAGAATGAAGGCAGGCTGATCGAGTCTGCCAATTTCAAAAGAGTGGCAGGATTCGCCATTTCTGAAAGACATAATGGAGCCTAGGTTGGCCAAGCCATCAACTATTTGATTAAATTCTCTTTTGATATGAAAGAGTTGGAATTCATCGAAGCTATCGATGAGAGCTAGAACAATTTTCTGATAAGAAAGTAGCTTCTGATCTTTTACCTGCTATTCGGCTTTGACTTGGCTGACAACGAGCAGCGAATCACCGAAGACATGCACTCTTTTAACATCAAAATCATGCAAAATTCTCAGACCTTATATTAAGGCTTCATACTCGGCCATGTTATGAGTGCATTGAAAATCAAGTTTGAGGAAGAAAGTGATCATCTCCTTCTCAGGTGTGATCAATAAGATCCTGATCCCTATGTCAGCCATGTTCTTTGAACCATCGAAGAATAGACTCTAAACTGGAGATTGCTGAACATTATGAATGCGCTCATCAGGGAAATCATCCTCGACTTTCACATCTTCTAACAATGGAAAATCGGCTAACTGGTCGACGATGGCCTGGCCTTTAATTGACTTTTGAGAAACATACTCTAGGTCATATTGCATCAACAGAACTTGCCACTTGGCGATCCATCCACTAAGAAATGGTTGTTCAAGAATATACTTAAGAGGATTGAGCTTTGAGAGAATCTTGACTTCTGATGCTAACAAGTAATACCTCAGTTTCTGACACATCCAGACCAGTGCTAGGCATGTCTTCTCTATCTGAGAACACTTTTTTTCATAGTCAATGAAGGTCTTGCTCACATAATAGATAGCATGCTCTATCAGGCTGCCTTCTTCGTACTGCATCAGGAATCCACCGCAAGCGGTTTTATTGACTAAGACGTATAATAAAAGATGCTTTCCCAATTTTGGCGGCTTTAGTACAGGAGGATTGATAAGATATTTCTTAATGCGCTCGAATGACTACTGACATTCTGGTCCCCATTCAAACTTCATTCCTAGTTAGATCAGGACTCTGTATTTTCATCTTTTTGAATATTTTTAAAACCCCATTATGATTTTAAACCAGCTGTGGTCATATCTTTGTCCATTCTTGGCCAAAATTTCAGAATCTCAGTCCAATCAGGATTCTTTTTCCAGAATCCTAGTTGGATCAAGACTCTTCTTTCAGAGTCCTAGTCGGATCAAAACTCTATTTTTTACTACCTTTTTCACCTATTTTTGAGAAAACCTATCAAAATCCTTTGTTTTTTATCAAAATTCTAAAGTCCTAGTCGAATTAGAACTCTTTCTTAGAGTCCTAATCGAATCAGGACTCTATCTTTCTGAAAGTGCACTAGGATCGAGACAACAAGCACTAGAAGGGGGGTGAATAGTGCTTTTAAAAAAATTGTCTGTGGAATATTTAATGATTTTGCAAATCTCAAAGCAAACACACAAAGAACACAAGATTTTATCCTGGTTCGGTCTAACCCGACCTACATCCAGTCCCCAAGCAAAACCCGCTTGAGATTTCCACTATCAACCTTGTAAACTACAAGATCACACAGACCATAACTGGTCCCACTTTCAGTAACAACCCTACTGAAAGCAAACAACTCCTTTACACCAAGGAGTCCTTCTTTTTACAGAAAATAAGTAACAACTTACAAAACAACCTATGAGCCTTCCTTTTGAATGCAAATGAGATGCTATTGGCTTTTGAGGTTGTTGAAATACTCTACTCACGAATTCACTATCTCTCAAAGTGATTTGAGTGAAAAACTGAAGTGAAAATATCACGTGAGTGAGAAAACAAATACTTGAATGAATAGGAGTGAAAAGCAATAAGTAAATGATTCAAATCGATTGAATTCTTGTTGTTTTTGAGTGTATAATGCACTCATATTTATAGTTAAAGTTTTTCATACGTTGAGGGTATGAAAGGGTATCAAAACTGTCCATTTCGAACGATCAAAATGTTTGAAAAATGAAAAGATACGCCTTTTTGAAGTTTCAGGAAAACGGCAAAATTAGTCGACTGAAACATCGGTTAGTCGACTAATAGTTAGTTATTAGTAGACTGACAGTTATCGTCGGTCGACTGATCTGTTAATCGAGCCGTTTGAAAATCTGAACTTTTGAAACTTAGTCGACTTGAGAAAAGTTAGTCGACTGATAATATCATCAGTAGACTGAAAAACCTTTTAGTCTACTGCTGCTAAAATCTTCTGAAAAACAAACATTCTGTTCGGTCGACTGATAAAAAAGCATTAGTCGACTGCTGCTAAATTTTCAGAAAACACATGTTTTGTTCAGTCGATTGATAAAACCATTAGTCGACTGCTGCTAATTTTCCAGAAAACAGACATTCTGTCCAGTCGACTGATAAAACCTTCGGTCGACTAATTTGACAAAAATGACTTTTTAGAAAATATGGCGCGAAAAGATTAGTCGACTGGTAAGTCTATTGGTCAACTAATAAACATGAAAATTTAAGAAAAGAGTTTTCTAAAAAGATTTTCATGAGGGTTCTTTTTAGAAAAGTTTTTCTAAAGACTTTTAAGGTGAAATGCAACCTAAATATGCACTCTAAGTAAGGCTCTTACAAGAATCTAAGACTTTTAATGAATTAAACATTTGCACACTAGTCTTCAAAGATTCTTCACTGAATTCTTCAATTTCTTCATAGCCTTAGCTGAAATGCAGTTGATTCCACTTGCTCATCATCAAAACCTTGTACTTGAAGTATCATGTATGGCTTCATTGTCGTAACACTTTCATCGTTATTCTTACCTGTTTTTAATCAATTCTTTCAAAATCTTTCAAAGAGAAGTCAAAAACTCAGAGTTTTGGTTGAACCCGGACTCTATTCAAAGAGTCCTAGTTGGATCAGGACTCTGACCCTGATTTCAATTTTGAGAGAATCTTTCAAAAATCATTCTATCTATCAAAATTGTTATACCTTTATCATGGAATTTCGAAATTCTGGGATTTTATCATAGAGTCCTGATCGAATCAGGACTCTATCCAAAGTTTGTTTTCGCACTTCATTTTCACCGATTTTCAAAAGCTTTGTTTAAATCTCATCATTTGTTTCTTAGAAAACCAAAAAATTTCAGAGTCCTAGTCGAATTAGGACTCTTCTTCAGAGTCCTAATCAGATTAGGACTCTAAACCAAATTTCAATTCTATCTTGTTTTCACTTGTTTTTCAAAATTCTCTCATTTGTTTTCTCAGAAAATCCAAAATTCTGAGAGTCCTAGTCCAATCAGGACTCTGTCCTCAGAGTCCCAATTGAATCAGAGCTCTATTTGATTTCACTATTTTCACAAGTTCTTTCATCTGTTTTTCAGAAAATACAAAAAAAAAACTAGAGTTTTAGTCTGATCAGGACTCTGTCCCAGAGTCCTAAAACAGTCCGGAGTCTGTTCTTAAGTCTGTTTTTACTTCTATTTTCATTCATTTTCATTTATTTTTCAAAAATTAGGTCATTTTGTAGAGTCCCAGTTGATTCAGGACTCTATCTCAGAGTTTCGGTTGAGTTAGGACTCTAACCCTGACTGTGTTTTCTAACTTATTTTTTTACCAGTTCTGATAAAATCTTTCAAAAACTCCTTCATTTGGCTTTTAAAATTTAAAATCTCAGAGTCCTAAAATTTCAGGACTTTAGCTCAGAGTTTCAGTTCGCTTAGAACTCTATTTTCAAAACTTTGAATTTCAACTGTTGATTTTAACCCTTTTTTAAAGCCATTTTTAGTATTTATTTCAAAATTTTTAAAACTTCGATGGGGGGCCCACTCAGTTGGCGCCATATCTAGAGGAGTTCTGACTCAAAGTCTACTTCTGAATATCTTTTGAAAAACCTCTCATTTTCAAGTTTTAAAATGGTTTTTGAAAATTCAAGTGGGGCCCACTCGAGGTGGTGCCACATTTGCGAAAGTCAGGGTTAGACTAGGGTTAGTTAGTGTCCTAGCTAGGTTAGAAGAGTCAAAAGTGATTTTAAAACTTCATCTTTTCTTTTCAACAGTTTTTAAAGCTTTTAAATTCGAGTTTTTAAAAAAAAAAACAAATGTGGGCCCGTCTAGGTGGTGCCACATTTGGAATTTATTTTTATTAATTAAGTTAATTAAGTCAATTAGGTTAGATAGAGTCCCACCTAGGCTACCATTCTTTAAAAAATCGTTGTCCTCTTTATTAGATTAATTGGAAAGAGTTCTAAAAAAATAAAACTCCTTAATTAACCCTAATTAAGGAGATTTTGAAAAACTATAAATAAAGGCTCTTTAGAGGGGTTAGAGAGGCTTTTTTCTCTCTCAAATTTTTGTGGTCTCTCTCCAGCACTTCTCCTTCATCCATTGCAGCTGCAGCCCCAAGGTGAGTTATTTAATATTATTTTATTAGTTTTTATTAGTTTTTTATGATTTTTTTATAGATTTCACCATAGAAACCCTTGTGTTCATGGATTTAATCATGGAGTTCATCCAAGAACCCCAAAATCGACCCAAGAAGATGATCTACATCAGTTTGAAGGTGTTTTCTAGGATTCTAATCTGTTAGAATCGTTTAGAGGTATGTTTTATACGTTGTTAGCCGATGAAAGATGCGATTTACCCGTTAAATGGGCTAAATCCATCCTTTCAAAGGTAAAATTAATTTCAGCCATGGATTCCCTGTATTTTTTTTTTCGGTCATGTTAACATTTATTTCATGTGTTTCGACATTAAAATCAATTTTGTTTTACTGTTTAGATTTTTTTATTGTTTTTCATTATTAAATCATGTCTTTTTAGGGTTTTATTAGATTTTTATATGTTTTGATCTTAGATCTGTAGAAAGCATGTTAGTTCGTATTGAAATATTGATTATAATTTTTTTTTTTTTTTATATGTGGTTCACGGATGCATCAGCAAGCTCTTGTAAAAAAATCAGAGATTTTGGGATTTGGGAACCCTGATAATAAAATACAAAGTTAAATCAAGATTTCTGTTGGTTAAAATCGTTGTTCAAATTCAAGCATAACTTGTAGATGCATTATTTCTTTCATCCGATATTCGATTCAAGATACATAAAATGCAGTGGCTTCGTGTTAATGTTAGCTATTTACTATAAAATTTTCATAATTTTTTGTTACTGTTTGATATTTTTCCTTTGTCAGAAAGTCGGATCCATGTTTTGAAACTCGTTATGATTTACTAAAACCCTAATTCAACTTGGGTTGATCATAGATCCTTAACCGTAGATTTGATTCATGATCTGTAAAAAAAAAAGTTCATCATTTATTTGTTCATTATTCACTTCTGAAATCTCAAAAAATTTTTATAAATTTTGCTATTTTTATCTGTATTTGCAACCGGAAGTACCTATTTTAATCAATTTTACAATCGTTAAATTTAAGTTCAGATTGCCAGAATGATATTTCCCTAACCAGAGATGATTTTTCTGATCTGTAAAAAGGAGATTGATGTCTTCTTTTAAATCGTTGTAATTTTGAAAAGATTTTTATACGTAAAACATGTGAAAACCAGACATCAAATAATAAAACCGGTTCTCACTAGTAGATGAGACCGGGTCGAACTCAGGGAACGGGAATATTTCGTATTCAAGTACACAAATTTAAACTATTCTTTATTGCCATATTATTAAAATGTAAAATGTACGAGTAAAGTAAAAACAACTAACTATTACAACAAATGAATACCTTTCGCAGAGGGCGTAAAATGCAATATTTACAAACCCACTTAAATTCCTAATTCTAAACTGAAAAATAAAAAGAAGCTTCTACTCTTGTGCTTCCCGTGTCACGTAATCGCTTCAGATCCACTCCTGTGCTATCCTGCATAATTCAAATAAACACGAGCAGTACCAGAGATAGAAGTAAAACTATACTAAAAAATACTACTTAAGTGCTAGAAATATGAAAGAAATCAGAAAAGACATCTAAATGACTAATTACAATTGAAAACTAATTCTAATTAAATCTACTAACAACTAACTAATTAGAAAACAATTAACTAACAGTTACTTAACTAATAACTAATGCTTACTTAACAAAAGCACGAAAATGAACTGAAAATTAATTGAATGACAGGAAATCAAGGAAGAAAACAAGAATAGAAAATGAAAACAATATAGAAAATATTGAATGCAAAACAGAAAAAATAATGAACAGGAAACAAGAGAAATTGAAAACAAAACATGAATTTACACTGAATTGAAAGCAAACTGAAATAGGAAAGACAGGAAAATTAAAATTTCAGAAACAGTAGTTAAAAGAATTAAAAGAAAACAGGAAAAATGTAAAAACAAAACTAAAAAACAATGATTGAATGTAATGTAAAACAAAGAAATCAACATAAAAGAAAAATTCGGACAATGAAAAATTAAACAAAAAAACAAAACAAAACAGGAATTTAAAAAAACAACAATAACAATGAATAAAAATAAGAAGTTGACAATTGCAAAAACTGGAAATGACTTGAAATAAAAAAATCAGAAAATCAAAGCTGGAAATGAAAAAAAAAACAGGAATTGTAACATTAAACAAACAACAATTGGAATTAAACAAAACAGTAAAATAACAAAATTAACAACAAGACATTAGGAAAGAAAATTAACAACAGGAACAATTAGAAACAGAAACATTAAACTAATGAATGTAAAAATTAAACTGAAAGTTGATGAATGAAGAACACCGTAAAACAAAAATTCATATAATAAAGAAATAGGAAATTGAAAAATACAAAACAACAGATTATCTAATGTAAACAGTAAAACATGATATTACAGAGAAAGAACGCAGGAAATTCAAGTAAAAAAAATACAGGAAATTCAGGATAAAAAAATTATGGAATTTACTACATAATCAAAACAAAAATTACTGAACTAAAATGAAAACATGAATTGGAAATAGAAGAAACAGAAAATGCACGAAAACATGCTGAAATGAAATAAAAAAAATTCAAGCAATTAACCGATCGAATGTTATAAGCATAAACAGGAAAATGAAAGAACAAATCAGTAATAAAAAAAACAGGAATTGACAAACTCAAAACAAAATTGCATGAAAAAATGAAAAACAGGAAGCTGAAGAAACATAAAATTGGGAATGATTAAATCAGAACCTAATGCAACATTTTTTCTTTTTTTTGTTTTTCAGAAATAACAAAGCACAACAACATTGATTTTTTTCCTTTTCGTTTTTCTGTTTTTTTTTCAGAACTAACACAGCACGATTTAAGAAAAAGAAGAAGAAGATGATGAAGAAGATGCAGAATCGGAAGAAGAAGAAGATGAAAATCAGAAGAAGAAGAAAAGGAAGATGCAGATCTTACCGTGAACATAGAGGGGTTAGGGAAGAATGGCGGCCTCCACCACCATACCGTCGCCGGACTGAAGAGCCACCACCACCACCGGCTGGAGATTGAATCAGAGAAAGAGGGAGAAGGGGAAGGTAGGTCAAGAAGAGTCGGCGATGGTGGTGGAAGGGTGAGAAAAAGAGGGAAGAGAGGGAAAGAGGGGAAAGAAGCAAGGTTCAGGCAAGAATGGGGAGACACTTGCTTTTTTTTCTGTTTTTTGGTTTTAAAGAGCCCAAACCGGCTTGAACCGGTTTGTAACTATTTTCAGATTTATTTTTTTAGTTTTTACAAAAAGCAAACCAGTTTGAACCGGTTTGTTTTATTTTCATTTTTTTCAAAAAAACCACAAACCTTGTAAATCGGTTTGTTTAGAAATTTTCAAAAGTTAAAAACTTTGAAAACAAAACTTATTTATTTACAAATAAACTTATTTAAAAAAATATATAAAACTAAAATGATTTTATTAACAATATAAAACTATTTTTCTCCATTTTTTTATTTTTTATTTTTATTTTTATTGAAAACTAAAACTAAACTATTATGTTAATATCAAACATTAAAATATGTACTAAAATATACAAATAAAGCTATTTTCATACATTTTCTGTTTTGAAATCATTTTAGCTCATTTAACGAAAAATAGCATAAACTTGGGTTTTTAAAACATTTTTTCATAAAATCATGCATATTTTAATGTTAATTCACCTTGAAATATATGCATGATCAGAGATTCTTTGATTTTTTGTCTATTTTGTCTCTATAAAATTTGAGGAATTTCCATAGTGGATTGACCCCTGATTCGGGTTTGACACTGAAACTCGTACGTGACCACGAGTAAAAATAGCATATTTTAGAGTTTTAATGCAATTTTTGAATTGAAATAATGTTAAAATATATTTTTATGATTTCAATCTGATTTTAGGGTGATAACAAGTGCAGGTTCCAAATTTTAGCAATTTTGGAACCCATTTGATGCTTAGATGAGCCAAATTGCAAAACAGGGTGCCTCCAGGATCGCGAAACACTGCCAAAATCATGATTTTTGTGATATTTTTAGTTTTTCATGCATAAGTTCATGAATTTAGGGTTTGTTCATGTTTATAATCATGTTAGTATGCTTCATGGTCAATTTTATATTTATTTGATTTCATTTAAACCCTAAATCCCAAGTTTTCACCAAAATTTATTTCAAAAAAACTCTGATTTCAAGGCCATAGTCTTGCTATCGGGGGCATTTTGGTCATTTAACCACATTTTCAAAATTCCTAACTTATATTTTCTTATTTTCAATCATACCACATCATATTATGTTTGATTTATTTTCATTTGCATTTCAAAACCTCATTTTACAAAATATCTTTCTGAAAAACCCTTGTTTCAAGGCCATAGTCTTGCTATCAGAGGTATTTTGGTCATTTTGACCCCAATTTCAAATTTTTTCAAATCTCATTTTCATATTTTTTCAATTTTATTTCCTATTTCATTATGTTTATCTCTGAGAATCATGGAAAAAAGCTTATATCTAGCAAAATCCAGTAATTTCTAGAAATTACTGAATAAATCTAGAAAAGCCAACATATTTTCACTAACAAGTTTTCTAGTTTTGCAGGGATATTGAAGCCTTTATTTTCAGTTATTTAAATTTAAATAGTGATGTAAATTATGGTTAAATTTGGAATAAGAATTTCAATTCCTGCTTAGATTAGGATTTGCATTGCATATAGTTTGAACTTTGATATATAACTGTTATACTCATCATTCATATGCATATTTCTATAAATCCACTATGGTCTACACGAATGGCACGTGCACAAGCTCTTAGGGAGTTGACAAACTCGGTGGAATTCGTATTTATGGCCATAGTCACAATACGAATGAGACCTAGATTTGTGATCTCCGTATTAGCCACATTCAACCTACACTCTTAGGCTAACTTCAAAATGCACTGCATTTGAAAACTCAAAAGAATTTTCTAAATTCCTCAAAGAAATATCTTTCAAATCCATATCCATTCATTTCATTCAATTTGCAAACTCCAATTCCAATCCAGAGAAATTGATTTTCTCAAAATTTTCTAAGTCTTACTCAGAAATTGATTTTCTCAAAACTCTGAGCTTTCAAATGGTATTTCAAGTATTTTTCAAAGTTCAAAATTCGATTTTTCAAGTTATATATTCAATTTCAAAGTTTGAATTCGAAAAAAAACCAGTTTTCCAAAGTTACTTGAAACTCCTCAGAAATCCATTTTCACAAAACACTTGGATTCTTCATAAATCAATTTTCATTTTCTTCAGAAATGTTCTCTCACCATGATTCACGATTTTCCAAGTAACATCTTTTTCAAGAATTTTCTAAGTATTTCAAATTTCCGAAGCAAACATCATATTTTCAAATTTGCATTTTCTGAAATTCATAGCACATGCCTGATTCTTTGTGCATTTAGGAAATAGAACACGATTTAGACAAGTTGAGCAAAGCTAAGCACACTTTTGATCCTTGGTTCAATTACCCATGGTAAAGGCGCCAGGAACGGTTGAACCGCGTACCGAAAGACGAGTCTCATTCTTCGAAATTATCCCGCATTTTAAAACGGAGGTGAGTTATTTTCAAAATCTTTTTCAAATGTCAGTTTGACTTGCAAAAGTAAAATTTTGTGATGATAACAGGTTTGGCGACCGTGATGGGACGTGTCTTTGCCTGATCAATTGTGTGCTTGACTTAGTTCAAATTGTCAAAATCGTGTTTCATTGAATGTTAGCTTTTACTTTTTGTTATCATGTGAACCTAGGAGCCTAGACTTGAACCCAACTGACATGCATTTCATTTAGACTAGGTATGGTTTGGTAGGACTGATTAGGGAGAATTATTCATGCTCACATAGACTTAGGTCTGAAATACAACACTCCTTAATCTAGGATTTATATTAAAAACAATGTTTGCTTCTTCGAATATTTCAAAAACTCTATCTCTCTAGGTCTTAGAGCCCTCTGTTTGCTTGCATGTGCTCATTTTTCAAAAAACCACCCCACCTACTTTTACCCGGTCTTCACATTGTTGGGCTTTCTTTCAGAACCATAGTTCGGGACAAAGCCTCACAGCTGGACCACCTATTTGGGTGAAAACCCCTCTGCCACGTACCACGGGCCATAGTCCAATGTATATCGGCAGGTGCTCAAGGATGTTAGAAAACATGAACTTAGAACCTGAGAAATTGATTTTATGCCACGTACATCGGGCCTTGGCTCAAGTATATCGGCATAGCATTATTGGACACAGCTGATCTGAGCCTAGAGTCAGAATTAGGGTCCTGCAACTCTTTCAAAATTGATGCATTTAGAGTCAGCTTCTTAGAGAATGTTGTATGTGCATAATTGTTTGTGCAGAATATGATGAAATGCCTTATTTTATTTTCCTTTTATATCATTTTCCAAATTTCATCTATTTTTCCAATAGTTTTATCAAAACCCTGGACGATTTTCAAAAACCTCATATTTGCCTTCAAAAAGTTTAGGCAATTTTTCTTTCCTACCTTTCCTCTAGATCTCTAATTTTCAACCTTATTTTGATCCTGCTTGTAATTTTTCAAAGGTTCAGATATTGTCAAACTTCTTCTCTTCGTATATGTCTTCCAAATTCTATTCAAAATTTTTGTCTCTTTCCAAATCCTTAGACATCTCCTTCATCATCTCGATTTCTCCCAAAAATCCTTCAATCTAACCATCCCATTTGTCTTTCCTTAATTTATCATTTTTTGTTCAATGCATCAATAAAATTGTCTATTTTCCTCACAATCTTGATGCCACCTTTTATTTTTCTTCTCTGCAAAATGTCCTTCATGAGGAATGACCCTTTTTCCAGAGTCTCTCCTGAATCAATAAAAAGTCAATTGCTTTGTTACCTTCGAAGAGCATTCTTCGAACGTCAATTATCTTCCTTTTATCTAAAATTTCCTTCCCCTATTACACTGGGGCATTATTTTGAAAATTGTCGTCAAAACGTCCTGTATGCAGGCAAGATCAAACAAATCTCTCATTTTGCATGCATGTGCACCCATTTTGCATTCATTTGCATTCACATACATTCATTTGCATCCATTTGCATCAAATTCATTTCTCCTTCATGTTAAGGGATAAATTTGAGTTGTCCAGTTAGAATAACAGATAAATCCTGAGACCCCGACAGTCGTCCAAGTCATCGCAAAGGCGAAGATTGAAAATCTTCCATAGCAACCAACAGACACTTTTCAAAACACCAATCTTTTTCAAATTCGACCTTCAAGTCAAATCCTTTTATCAAAACCATTTTTGTCAATCTTGTCAAAATCAACCTTCAGGTTAAGCCTTTCTCCAAACCCAGTTCGCACTGATCTAGTTTTCCTTCAGATTCGAGTTTCGACTCAAATTTCTTTTCCTTCCAAATTGATCTAGTTTTCCTTCAGGATTCGAGTTCCGACTCGAACTTCCTTTCCTTCAAATCCGAATGGGTCTAGTTTTCCTTCGAGGATTTGAGTTTCGACTCGAATTTTCTTTCCTTCAAAACCAAACTTTCTAGTGTTTCTTTGAAGACTCGAGTTCCGACTCTAAATTTCCACTTTTTCTTACAGGATCTGAGTTTCGACTCAGTTGTTCTTTCAAAACAAACCTTTGAGTTGGACTTACCTTCAAAATCCAGCATTGTGCTAGGACTTACCTTCAGAATTCCAATTTTGTATTGGATTTACCTTTAGAGTTCAGGTTTGCGTTGGACTTTCATCCAGAATCTCATTAATGTGTTAACTCGAATATTAAGCAATCTCTTTCATCAGGGATTCCAAGAACATTTTGTCAATTTATCATTAAATATTTGTTGATCTCAAAACCTTTATTGCACAAAGAATTACCTCAAAATTACCTTTAGTATTACTTCCAAAAGGATAAAGCTTTTGCGAAGAAGGATTCAAAATCTAAATTCTTTCTATTGACCAACCAAAGGGATGAAGAATAGATCCTCGATATGGCCAGCAAAGAAAATTCAATGTTGTTGCAAAGCCATAAGTGATCGATATTGATCGCAGTCAATGGCACATTGTTAAAGATCATTCTTGGAAAATAAGGCAGTCAAAATATCCTGGGTGATACAGAAAAATCCATTTAATTTCCATATCTCCTCAATCACTTAAAGCTGCAATTAAATATCTGCAAAATGGATCTTTCAATTGTCGTCAAGATGAAGACGAATTATGTGAGTTAGACCCCCAAAGCCAAAGAAGATTTGGATCATCTCCAAGATGAAGGAGTTTGTGAGACGGATCCTTCCAGGGAAACTTCATAGCACCGTCAAGATGAAGGCGACTGCGATGAGCCTCCCGACAAACCCTAAAAGATATTTAATTTCAGCTACCATCAAGAGACCACCAGCTAATGAGCCAATATCGTCAATATAATCCTTGAGGCAAAGAAGGATCAGAACATCTCCAAGATGAAGGAGTTTGTGATGTACCCTTCCAAAAGAGAGAGAGAGAGAGAGAGAAAAGCCAGAACATCTCCAAAATGAAGGATGATGCAATAAATTCCCTAGAAACCCAAGAGAGTTCCAATTCTGTCGAAAAAAAAGAGGGCAGAGAGACCATTCTGAGAAAAGAATCCCAGGATATCAAACTGCCTAATCTGCCAAGAATCTTCTTCAATTTTGTGAAATTCTTTTATCAATGTCCTTTCACTAATCGCTTTCACAATATCAAGAATATCTTCTTTTATGTTCATATCAAGGAAATTGATAGCTTCCTTAAAGAAAGTCAATCACAAGCAATTTGAATTTGAATCTTGATTCTACGGAGTTAGCCCAATTGGAGAGAATACTTTAGGTAGAAAAGAGAAAATATTTTCATACCAATATACATCAGTTTTAAGTATTTTGAATCAACAAACAATTTGGCAATATTTTCGTGTTGTTCCGACATAAAGTGAATATTTCGATGTCCATTTTGACACATTCTGGTATCACCTTTTGCCTCCTTGAGAGAGTAACCATTGTCGTCTTTCACGTTGTTGAAAAATTAGCCTTCTCTCTGAAAGGATAGCCTTTGTCATCTTTCGCGTTGTTGAAAGGATTCATCTTTCGCGTTGTCGAAAGAATCGCCTTGCTCCTTTGGATCATCTTATTCATCTTTTGCGTTGTCAAAAGAATCGCCTTGCTCCTTTGGATCATCTTATTCATCTTTCGCATTGTTGAAAGAATCGTCTTGTTTCTTTGGATCGCCTTTGTCATCTTCCGCGTTGTCAAAAGGATTCATCTTTTGCGTTGTCGAAAGAATCGCCTTGCTCCTTTGGATCATCTTATTCATCTTTCGCGTTGTCGAAAGAATCACCTTGTTCCTTTGGATTGCCTTTGTCATCTTTCGCGTTGTCTAAAGAATCGTCTTGCTCCTTTGGATTGTCTTATTCATCTTTCACGTTGTCGAAAGAATCGCCTTGCTCCTTTGGATCTCCTTTATCATCTTTCGCGTTGTCGAAAGGATTTATCTTTCGCGTTGTCGAAAGAATCGCCTTGCTCCTTTGGATCGTCTTATTCATCTTTCATGTTGTCGAAAGAATCGCCTTGTTCCTTTGGATCACCTTTGTCATCTTTCGCGTTGTCGAAAGGATTCATCTTTCGCGTTGTCGAAAGAATCGCCTTGCTCCATTGGATCGCCTTTGTCATCTTTCGTGTTGTCGAAAGAATTCATCTTTCGCATTATCGAAAGAGTTGCCTTATTCTTTTTCAAAAAAGTTGTCTTATTCGCCATCCAACTTACCATTTTCTATCTTCTTGTTCCGGTTAAGGGTTAAATCTGAATTTTCTGCAAAAGGTCATCTGTTTTAAAAGCCATTCAGTCTCAGGAATGAGACGTCCAAGATCAATCCCTTTTCAAGCTTTAGAGAACCCCTTTTCTTACTTTTGCAAACCCCTCTCGGATTTATTATGCAAAATTCGAAAGTCCCATCATGGTTTCTTTATTTGAGGATTCTGGTTATCTTCCCATTTCCGGTTAAGGGTTAAGCCTGAGCCTCATTTTTCCATGAGGTATTGTCCCATCCAGGTTAAGGGCCAAGCCTGAGCCTCATTTCGATGAAGTGAATCTTCTTATTTATTCTTCATTCCATATTTGTCATTAGCATCGTAGCCAATTCTTTCATACCCGGTCAGATTCTCCTAACTGAGGCATTTTTTTATATAGTCCACATTTGGTGTATTTTTCTTTGCCACTAAGCTCGGCCCTATACCGGCTTAGTAGCAAAGAGGGGCATCTATAAACACCCCAAATTTTCACCCTCATCCAGTGTTTACATTTCATGTGTCACTGCATATCACTGCATGCATTTGGCATATCATTTCATAGCATTACATGTCATTGCATCTCGTTATCGAGATCCAGAACTCTTGTTTTTAAAATATTAAATCCAGATTTGAGTTTTTAAAACTTTTCTTTCAAAATCAATTTCAAAACCTGGGTGTTAAATCGACATTCTTGCCATTCGCAAACCCCCAGGATCTTATATTTCGAAATGTTTTCCTCAGACAATAATCTGGATTCATTTGAAACTCAATTTCAATTGATTTCAATTCTCAGATGAGACCCATGTAAGTGGTGCCGCTTCTAGATCCCTTTATTTATCAAAAATCTCAAAAATTTTAGAGTCCTAGTTGGATCAGGACTCTGTATTTTCATCTTTTTGAATCTTTTTAAAACCGCATTCTGATTTTAAACCAGTTGTGGTCATATCCTTGTCCATTCTTGGCCAAAATTTCAGAATCTCAGTCCAATCAGAATTCTTTTTCCAGAATCCTAGTTGGATCAAGACTCTTTTTCCAGAGTCCTAGTCGGATCAAAACTCTAATTTTTACTACCCTTTTCACCTGTTTTCAGAAAACCTATCAAAATCCTTTGTTTTTGGCCAAAATTCTAGAGTCTCAGTCGAATTAGGACTCTTTCTTAGAGTCTTAATCGAATCAGGACTCTATCTTTCATCGTTATTCTTACCTTTTTTTAATCAATTCTTTCAAAATCTTTCAAAGAGAAGTCAAAAATTCAGAGTTTTAGGTTAACCAGGACTCTATTCAAAGAGTCCTAGTTGGATCAGGACTCTAACTCTGATTTCAATTTTGAGAGAATCTTTCAAAAATCTTTCTATCTATCAAAAATGTTATACCTTTATCATGAAATATCAAAATTCTGGGATTTTATCCTAGAGTCCTGATCGAATCGGGACTCTATCCAAAGTTTTTTTTCGCACTTCATTTTCACCGATTTTCAAAAGCTTTGTTTAAATCTCATTATTTGTTTCTCAGAAAATCAAAAATTTCCAGAGTCCTAGTCGAATTAGGACTCTTCTTCAGAGTCTTAATCAGATCAGGACTCTGAACCGAATTTTAATTCTATCTTGTTTTCACTTGTTTTCTCAGAAAATCCAAAATTCTGAGAGTTCTAGTCCAATCAAGACTTTGTCCCCAGAGTCCCAATTGAATCAGAACTCTATTTGATGTCAATACTTGTTATTTTCACTGTTTTCACAAGTTCTTTCATCTATTTTTCAGAAAATACAAAAAAAATATCTAGAGTTTTAGTCCGATCAGGACTCTGTCCCAGAGTCCTAATCCAGTCAAGAGTTTGTTCTTAAGTCTGTTTTTACTTCTATTTTCATTCATTTTCATTTATTTTTTAAAAATTAGGTCATTTTGTAGAGTCCCAGTTGATTCAGAACTCTATCTCAAAGTTTCGATTGAGTTAGGACTCTAACCCTGACTGTGTTTTCTAACTTATTTTTTTACTAGTTCTGATAAAATCTTTCAAAAACTCCTTCATTTGGCTTTTAAAATCTAAAATCTCAGAGTCCTAAAATTTCAGGACTCTAGCCCAGAGTTCCAGTTCACTTAGAACTCTGTTTTCAAAACTTTGAATTTCAACTGTTGATTTTAACCCTTTTTTAAAGTCATTTTTAGTATTTATTTCAAAATTTTCAAAACTTCGATGGGGGCCCCACTCAGTTGGCGCCATATCTAGAGGAGTTTTGAATCAGTCAAGACTCTGTACCATTTCAAAACTTTCAATCTCAAAGTCTACTTTTGAATATCTTTTGAAAAACCTCTCATTTTCAAGTTTTAAAATCGTTTTTGAAAATTCAAGTGGGGCCCACTCGAGGTGGTGCCACATTTGCGAAAGTCAGGGTTAGACTAGGGTTAGTTAGTGTCCTAGCTAGGTTAGAAGAGTCAAAAGTGATTTTAAAACTTCATCTTTTCTTTTCAACAGTTTTTAAAGCTTTTAAATTCGAGTTTTAAAAAAAAACAAATGTGGGCCCGTCTAGGTGGCGCCACATTTGGAATTTCTTTTTATTAATTAAGCCAATTAGGTTAGATAGAGTCCCACCTAGGCTACAATTCTCCAAAAAATTGTTGCCCCTTTTATTAGATTAATTGGAAAGAGTTCTAAAAAAATAAAACTCATTAATTAACCTTAATTAAGGAGGTTTTGAAAAACTATAAATAAGGGCTCTTTAGAGGGGTTAGAGAGGCTCTTTTCTCTCTCAAATTTTCGTGGTCTCTCTCCTCTCTCCAGCACCTCTCCTTCCTCCATTGCATCTGCAGCCCCAAGGTGAGTTATTTAATATTATTTTATTGTTTTTTATTAGTTTTTTTATGATTTTTTTATAGATTTCACCGTAGAAACCTTTGTGTTCATGGATTTAACCATGGAGTTCATCCAAGAACCCCAAAAAGATGATCTACATCAGTTTGAAGATGTTTTCTAGGATTCTAATCCGTTAGAATCGTTTAGAGATATGTTTTCTACGTTCTTAACCGACGAAAGATGTGATTTACCCATTAAATGGGCTAAATCCATCCTTTTAAAGGTAAAATTAATTTCAGTCATGGATTCCCTGTATTTTTTTTGTCATGTTAATGTTTATTTCATGTGTTTAAACATTAAAATCAATTTTGTTTTACTGTTTAGATATTTTTTATTGTTTTTCATTATTAAATCATGTCTTTTTAGGGTTTTATTAGATTTTTGTATGTTTTGGTCTTTGATCGGTAGAAAGCATGCTAGTTCATATTGAAATATTCATTATAAATTTCTGATTTTTTTATATGTGGTTCATGGATGTGTCAGTAAGTTTCTGTAAAAAAATCATAGATTTTGTTGAAAGGTATATGTTTTTTTATATTTTTCTCTTCAATGCTATTGAGAAATTTATTGTAATCCGCGATGTATATTGTTGACAGATGCATATTTGACCTCAAAAAAAAGGTTTGGAATAAAGCAAGAGTACATTGCTCTATTTGTGAGGCGTACACTTTAGAAGAGATTTCAAATTTCTCATCTATGTACTTTGAACCTAGCATTCCAACACGTTATACATGCCCACCTCGTAATGATGATGGAGAACAATTTACTGTAGCTAACAAATTATCGATATTTCAACCACTTGGGCATGCATTTGGCAGTTGTCGGTCAAGACTCTTAGAAGATCGAGAGCAAGACGCTGCACAAATCTATATCCTTTTTAATTGCTCAGCAATTGACCCATACATCAAGTAAGTATACTTAATATGTAACACTAAGTTTTATGTGTGCGTACATGGTTCAGTAATATAAGTATTTGTTAAGTGCAGACAATTTAATCTGGAGTTGCGAAGAAAACTTTCATATCTCACTGATGCAGAAGTACAGAAAGAGTGTAAAAATAAGTTTGTGGCATGGTTGAAAGAGTTGGTAAGGATGATGACATACATTCTTTCTGTGTAAACAACAATAAGTTACTTAATTGGTCGTGATCACAATCATTGTTTATGCTTGTAGGTCTGCCATGGTGATGTTAAAGATCAAGGAATATTTGATTTACAAAGTAGTCTGACCAAAGTTGTGCAATGTTACAACGGGTACATCATAAATGGTTATCGATTCCATACAAAAGACTATGGTGTCAACAAGTCAATGATGAATAGTGGCGTGTGCATCAAGGGTAGCAGCTACGGTGAAAATGAACATGACTACTATGGTGTTCTAGAAGAAATAATGGAGTTGACTTACTTAGGCATAAATAATAGTGTAACTTTATTCAAGTGTCATTGGTTTGATCTCACAGCAACAAGAGTCGATAAAGCCTCAGGCATTGTGGAGGTGAATCATAAATCAAGGTTTGGAATATATGAACCATTCATATTAGCCTCGCAAACTCAACAAGTTTACTATACTTCATATCTGAGTACAAGGAAGTCTGATAGAAATGAATGGTGAGCAGTTTGTAAAGTGAAGTCTAAACTATACCCCGAGTATGGTCAGTTAAAGAAAGACAAGTTAACTGAAGAGAGTAATTACTATCAATCAGATGATATGTATGACTTCTCTTATGGTCACGATGTCACACATGGTCTGCATGTCACATCTCCATTATCCGATGACACATGTATGGAAGAATATGATCCAAATGATATACCAAGTGGATTGGCACCCAATGTAAAAGTGGACGAAGAGGAGGAGGAAGAAGAAGAATATGAAAGTGAAACAAGTGATGAGGAAGCATACTCGATCTAGTGAAATGCATGTTTGAGTGCTATGAAGGATTTGAATGTATTGTCATATTTGATGAGGTAGTAGTTAGCGGAATATTCGAGTGTGTTTGTTGCAGGTACATGTTTGACATTGATATGCTATGAATGATTTAAATGTATTGCCATGTTTGATGTGACTGTATCCATGCTTGCATAAAGTTATTTTTTATTTGAATATATATCCATGAAATTGCATATCATGTAACTGATCTAAATAACATTTTTATTTGTTAGAATATGGTTCATGGAGGTCAGAGTGGTCGAGAACCAAGTGAAGGCCGTGGGACATCATTAGTTTAATGTCTTTGTGTTATATTTAAATATAGGCATTCATTATATTTTTACTTATATGTTGATATAAACATTGTTACTTGTTAATCGTCTTTATAGGATCCCAGCTCAGTGATAGGCAAACTCAGCCTTCGTCTTCACGCAATGCTTCGATAGGTATATCATTTAAATAACTGTATACTTGATTCGTTTAAATGTGCATTGTGTGAATTTCTAACTCATTGTTTTGTAGGTGATGTTTCGCCTACACATGACCCACCTACACCAGCTACTCATACACATCACGAGACAACGTCGGATGCAGGGTCTTCTCAGTATGACACACGATGACTCATTCAAATAGTATATATCGATAGTCGATCGTAAGTATTTCATTGTCACTTGTCCAATATTTATCTTATAAATAGTGTATATTGACAGTCTATTGTTAATGTGTATCAATTCATGTGCAGTGCGAGATTCGAGCAGCAAGAAGTAATCTGAGAAATTAGGAAGTCACTACTGCAGCATCTTTCAGGACCGGCCGCGCAATGAAAAGAGTACCCGACGGAGGTCTTAGACAGATTAATATCCTCATTCATGGTATGCAATCGTTTATCATAACTAATGTGTTTCATATTTAATTTTTTGTTATACTCATGTGTGCTAACTTTCTGAAAGTATTTGTAGGCTTTCCATCGCTTCGTGACTATGAACGAGGAGAAAGATGCGAGGGTAGTGTGGTAGAAGGTGGCTGCCAATCGATTTGCCGACATGCTACACAATATGAAGACTGCAACAAAAAAACAGCTGGTGGGATAGATGATCTACTATAGTGGAAGAGCCATGAGTCTTCTACTATCAGGAGAGATTATTAGGAGGGCATGTGCGACAAGTGGGCAAGCAATGAATTTTGAAACCGCTCAACAAAGGTTGCACAAAACCGAGCCGCGATGCCTGATGCCTATCTACACACAGGTGGATCTAAGACTTTTGGGAGCCACCAGAAGAAAATGGTAACTCATCAATATATATATATATATATATATATATATATATATATATATATATATATATATATATATATATATATATATATATATATATATATATATATATATATATTATCAAATTTGTAAGTATTTTTTCATACTTATTAATCGATTTTTTTTATCATGTAACATTGCAGGAAACAGAAAAGGAAGGCATTGTGTCTTACAAGGATGTGTTTGTTGAAACACATAAACGTAAGAGCATGGAAGATTTTGTATCATAGAAGGCGAGAGGGACATTGGTATGTATTTATTGTATTAATAAATATTATAATATATAAGTTACTATGAATTATGTTATCATAAACATTGTAATTCTTAATTATTAATTCATATTCTAATCATTACTTTGTAGGAGTCATACGAGCAGCAAATGGTACAACGATATGGCGATGACTCCACTCAGCATCCGCCTTTTGATCCTGCAGCATGGGTGACTGCAACTGGTGAACCCAAAAAGGGTCGTGTGTTTGGGTTTGGGAGTAACATGAACACCACAACAGTCGTTGCCTCCTGTAGCCATGGCTCTCAGAGTTCTCCCGCCAGCATCAACTCTCAACGTCCGATTGACCCTGCTATGTCTTGGGATGGTGTATGTCAATGTCTTGAGGACAAAATGCAGTACTTTTTTAATGAAGTCATTCCCAACATTGTCCGTAATGAGTTGTGCAAGTTTTTTCAGGACAGGAGAACTTCGTCTGCATTCAACATGAGCTCTAGTACCCGTCAGGTATAAAGATTCATGTCATTTGTTTCATGTCGTTAGATTTTAAGATATTATATGCATGATTAAATACATATATGCATGATTGTCTCACTATGACTTTTTTTGACACCTTTAGAACACATATATGCATGATTAATTCACTATACAATTTTTATGACACCCTTATAACACATATACGCATGCTTGAATCACTATAAAAGTTTTTTTACAACCTTACAACACATATATGCATGATTTCATCACTATAAGAATTTTTTAGTGCCTTATAACACATATATGCATGATTGAATCACTATGAAAGTTTTTTGACAACCTTAGAACACATATGAGCCTGATATTAGCATATATAAAAAAATTTTAATGCCTTATAACACATATATGCATGATTGAATCACTATAAAAAATTTTGACTGCCTTAGAACATGATACGCATGATTGAATCACATATAAAGTTTTTTGACTGCCTTAAAACATATATGAGCATGATTGAATCACTATGAAAGTTTTTTTACTGCCTTATAACACATATGAGCATGATATTAGCATATATGAAAGCTTTTTGACTGCCTTATAACATATATATGCATGATTGAATCAATATGAAAGTTGTTTGACAACCTTAGAACACATATATGCATGATTAAATCAATATAAAAGTTTTTTGACAACCTTAGAATATATATATACATGATTGAATCACTATGAAAGTTTTTTGACAACCTTAGAACACATGCAAGCATACTTTCATCACTATGAAATTGTTTTACTGCCTTAGAATACACATATGCATGATTGAATTGCTATAAAAATTTTCTTAGAACACATTTATGCATGATTAATTCAATATGAAAGTTTTTTGACTACTTTAAAACACATATGAGCATGATTGAATCACTATGAAAGCTTTTTTATAACATTAGAACACATATAAGCATGATTTCATCACTATGGAAGTTTTTTTACTGCCTTGTAACACATATATGCATGATTGTGATACATAACACATTTATTTGACAGCCTTATAAACCATATATGCACGTGTGAATCACTGTGACATTCTTTGACAACCTTAGAACACATATCTGCATGATTGAATAACTATAAAAAAAAATTCAGTCTTAGAACACATATCTGAATTCTGTTAATGTCCTTCAGTTTATTGCTAGTCTATGTGTCATTCAACCATTTACTTTGTTGCATTAGATTAGGTGTATTTCATATAATTTATTTCATTATATTTTGTTTATAATTAATACTAACATTTTGGTTCTCTTGTAGGATGTTAGAGATGATCAGCGTAGAGGAGCTGATGGAGGGAGGGGTAGATCAAGAAAATGAAGATGATGATGCCCAAAATCTTGGCGAGGATTAGATTCATTTGTTTAATTTGTTTGACGTACTTGTAACTAATTATAACTTGGCAAGGACTGTATTTGGTTGTTAAAGTTTGTTTAACTTAGAACTTGTGTTAAATTTATTTCACCTGTATATGTATTTTTTATGTGTACTTTGTTTTTTATAAGCAGGTTATATGAATTGTATAACAAGAAATTTTTTTCGAGTTTCAAAATATTTCAAAAAAACTAATTTTTTTATTAAAATTAGCGACGGATAGTATCCGTCGCCAATTTAAAGCAGTCGTTGGTTTGCGACGGAATTTAAGCTGTCGCTAATGGTCATCGCCAAATTGGAGACAGACATTAGCGACGGATATGTGTCTTTCGTTAAAGAGTAAAGACGGATTAGCGACAGATTAAATTCTATCGCATAACCAAATTAGCGACGGATTAGCGACGAACATGATCCGCCGCTAATCTGTTGTTACGTACTTAGCGACAGATTGGCGACAGATAAATTTTGTTGTAGTTTAGCGACTAGGGTTATGCGACGGACGCTAGCTGCCGCTAATCCGTCATTAAACACGTTAGCAACGGTTGTTGCAACGAATTAACGATGGATAGTGTTTGTCGCTAATACGCATTTTTCTTGTAGTGAGTGAAAGGAAAAGTCATCATAAAAACAAGCTGAATGGATGTCTACCATCAAGTATTATAAACCTTTGAAGGAAAGGGCCCAAGAGAGGAGTTGCCTAGAGAGTTGTTATATACTCTGCACAATTTTGATAGTATTAACATTAGTTATAGTTACTATAAAACTCATTTTTTGGTTAAAAGCCTAGCACAAGTTGGGAGAGGGAGAATTATCAAGATTTGGAAAGATCACCCCAATACGGGCACCCACCAAACACACAGGCATGGCCTTCAATCACACCCACCTGGAAACCTGACCCGCAATTCCGCCGTAGATCAAAAAATGTACCAGACTGAAAACATAGGATTTTATGGTTCTTCCTTTTTCCATGATAATGTTAGATGGTTTATTTGTTTAAGCGATCAGATGGGTTAATTCACTATCTATCCCTTTCCCTCTCACTTGACTATTTTTTATGACGTACAGTCCGTGTTATTGTCATGTAGCAGGTTCCCGGACTCTGGTCGATCTTGTTTCATTCGGGGGGGGGGGGCGGGGGGCACAGGTGAAGAAGAAGAAGTAGTAGTAGTGAATAAATAAATACACGGGCTGGCTCGAGGGTACTGCGAGTTTATTTTCCGAAAGAAAGAAAGATGGATAGATAGGGACAGGCAATGTCACATTGGAATAAGAATCATCATCATCAAGCAACCAGTTGATGATGAAGATTATAAAAAGATATTTGTATGCAATCAAGGAGAGAGCAGCAGGTGTAGTGTAGGGTAGGGTGATTGGGGTAAAAACGAAAGGCCTGGGACCACCACCCCACACACGGGACTCACAAGTGCCACATTGCTTTATAGGGAAACCATGTTCCAAAACGGCCATGCAAATTGCACCCACCAACACCCAAGTCAATATATATATATATATATATATATATATATATATATATATATATATATATATATATATATATATATATATATATATATATATATATATATATATATAATGTGTACGTGGTGAAGCCCCGATAGAGCTTAAAAGATATAATAACAAAAACGAAGATGATGACATGGAGGAATGTGGATACGAGGGATAGCCGGGAAGTTTTCACCCAAAATCATTGATGATGAATGAAGCACTCACCAGTCACCAGCAGCAGGCAGAGGCAGCAGCCAACTCGTCAAGAGGGGTGTGAAGCCGACGCTGAGGCTAGTAATATAGATAGTAGCGGAGGACCTAGTTCCAGTTGCATAGGAAGCGTTACTAGTGGGGCGAATTCCTTGGAAACGCCCCACTTTGACCAATTCGAGGGCGAATCATAATGACGTGGTGCGGTTGAGGCCTTCTATACGCACGCCTACAGTCGTCTTCGTCAAGCGTCTGGTCCAACCCCTGCGCCTTATTCCAGTTTTTGTTTCTGTTTTTTTGAGAAGGTGAAAAACATTTTATTAATCATTAAAGAGTTACAGTTAACATGTGTAAATACCGATCGGGTGGATGAGGGATTGACGGACGATTGGGATTGCAAATCAAGAATTCCTTATTCCACTTATAACCCTTGAGATTGCATGAATTGCTCGTCCGCCTGGGGGCAAAAAGCCATCGCTAGTTTGTCTTCTCAAATTGAAAATGATTGAAATAAAAAGCATGTACTCTTGCAAAATCCTTTCTGTTGCCGTTTCTTTCCCGTCGGGCTTTTGTGGGACTGCACACCAAGCAATGTAAAAGTGAAGAAAAGATGAAAATTTTAAAGATGAAAGAAGAAGAATTAAGGAGTTGGTTAGCATTTTCTTTTTGGTTTTTTGGTTTTTTTTTTCTAAGTTGTTTCGGAGGAAGGGAGGCTATGAATAGTGCAGTACAGACGTCTCTGACAAAGTGAATTACACCGCGCCTGCCCTTGTTGGGTCGATAAAATGTAGGCTCAGCCATTGAAGATATCTAAAATGAAATGGTCAACCAAAAAGCGTGGGGTTGGTTGGTGCCTCGATTTTCCTCATGCGCAGGCACACCAGCCCCTTTTTTTATGATGCAGATTGCAGACATGAAAAAGGAAAAAGTTATCCTGAAAAGTAATAAGGCTTTGTTGGGAGCTTCAATGCTTAGCTGACAGTTGGGTTGAGTCAGGCGGTCTTATGCTGAGGCCACCTCCATTTTAGTAAGTCTTTCGTCTGCTTTTGGTTCCCCAGCGAGAATGCAATCATTTTGGATAGAAATTAACAGAGGGTGTTGTGTGTGGTCTCTAAAACATAAATTTGCATGTTTTGGTGTGTACGGAAGAATATCTTGGGACCCGCAATAATTCATATGCCAATGTTGCCCACGAGCACTTTATAATAAAATAACATATAAAAAAGGTAGATATGTTTTTTATGAAAATGTTCTCCCGTAAGATAGATATGCGTTGAATGAAAATGTTCACCCGCTCCCCGTATATAGATTTGCACATTCTACCTTTGTTTTTAGCTTGTGTTACAACACATGGTCGCATTCTCATTCATGCCTTGTGTTAGATAGAAAACATCCCCGGGTTCGTTCCTACCTCATCGAGATAATTATAAATCGAACGACTGGTTCGATCATTGGTGCGCATCATAGAGGAATTTGTCGGCCATCTCTTTTTGTAATCATCTCTTCTTCTTCGTTTTCGTTAGGCAATCTGAAAAAAAACAATGATGCACAAACATTCCAACAAGTGTCATTAAAGCGTGGTGAGTATCTTTCTATGTCATCATGCTATTGTTGAAGAATGTATGTCATCGTGAGTGTCATTAAGGCGTTGTTTTGTTATTGCAGGTAGATTTTATCATTTCGACGGTTGAAAACTTGAAGATATTTGTAAGATATTGGGACCTATTGACAAAAATGCTTGGTTACAGATGCGAGCAATGGCCTCTACCCCATCCAGTATCCTTCATTCACTCAGTATATGCAATGTAACGTAAATCACGGTTGTAAAAACATATATATCGATTTTTGAGATATTGTTTTGTTTGTTAATATCGATTTGTAATATGTTATGCTGAATTGTCGTATATTGATCTGTAAGATATTATGTGTTTTCTAGTGTCGATTTAGAAGATATTGTTTTGTTTGTTAATATCGATTTGTAATATATTATGCTGAATTGTTGTATATCGATTTGTAAGATATTATGTATTTTCTAGTGTCGATTTGTGAGATTGTTTTGTTTGTTAATATTGATTTGTAATATATTATGCTGAATTGTCGTATATCGATTTGTAAGATATTATGTATTTTCTTGTGTCAATTTGTGAGATATTGTTTTGTTTGTTAATATTGATTTGTAATATATTATGTTGAATTGTCGTATATCGATTTGTAAGATATTATGTGTTTTCTAGTGTCGATTTGTGAGATATTGTTTTGTTTGTTAATATCGATTTATAATATATTATTTTGAATTGTCGTATATCGATTTGTAAGATATTATGTATTTTCTAGTATCGATTTATGAGATATTATTTTGGTTGTTAATCTCGATTCGTAATATATTATGTTGAATTTTCATATATCGATTTGTAAGATGTTATGTGTTTTCCAGTGTCGATTTATGAGATATTGTTTTGTTTGTTAATATCAATTTGTAATATATTATGTTGAATTGTCGTATATCGATTTGTAAGATATTATGTGTTTTCTAGTGTCGATTTGTGAGATATGGTAAACGGTTGTTAATATCGATTTGTAATATATTATGCTGAATTATCATATATCAATTTGTAAGATATTATATGTTTTCTGGTGTTGATTTGTGAGATATAGTTTTGTTTGTTATTATCTAATTGTAAGCTATTATGTTGATGCTTTGATACTGTGATTCATTCAATTGTTTTTTTTACTTGCTTAACTAATCGGTAGTTGTTATATGCATCTTAAATAAATCATAGTAAATGTATGCGCTGGCTAACGCAAATTGATATTTTGCTCATGACAGTGTTGAATATATCAACTAGTTGCAGTGAAGATGATGTGTCTCAATCACTGGAAAGTCATGGAGCAACGAACATCCATACTATCGACGCACCTGAAAAAGTGAATATGTGCACTAATGATGCACATGATAAGAAGGGTGCAGACATTGGATTAATACAGAACATTCAATAATGTGTTTATTTTTTATACGACAGTGAAGATTAATACAGAACAGTGGTCATTTACGCAGTTTGTCGGAGTGAACCATCACTCACAGAGTTGCATATTAGGCAGCGTTTTTTTGTATGACCAGACCAAAGAAACCTTTGAGTGATTGTTCAGAGTATTTACACAGGCAATGAATGGAAATCTCCCTAGAGTTGTACTCACAGATGGTGATCATGCAATTACAGCTGCAGTGTCTCATGCATGGCCATACGCACATCATCGCCTATGTTTATGGCATATCTTTCAAAATATAGCAAAAAACATAGGACATATTTTTAATCAGAAGACAGAGTTTGATAAAAAGTTTAGAAAGTGTGTACTTGAGAGCATGGACGAGGTCACTTTTCTGTCTGATTGGGAGTAAATGATTCAGATGTACAACCTTGATAACTGTGTGTGGTTACAAAATTTATATGCAGACAAAGAGAAGTGGGCATTGGCATATGGAAGACAATACTTTTGTGCAGGTATGATAAGCACACAAAGAGTTGAATATATGCATGCCACACTGAAAAAAATCTTGTATTCATGTTTAACAATGTTTCGCCTCATGAAACAATATGAATTATTTGTAGATGGTCTTAGACAGAATGAGCTTGAACAAGATATGAAATGCTTTAACACCCGCTCTGTAACTTTGGGCATAAAAATATTGATGCGACCTGCAGATCTGTATACACTAACTATATTTGAATAGACTAAGAAGGAGGTTATACAGGTCATGAATTGCAACATAGAAGGACATATGCAATATGAGAATATGCACAAATATCATGTTGTATGGGAGGGCAAAGAGCAACAAAAAAGGAAAGAAGCACATGTTACATACAATGTTGACAATGGAACAGTTGAATGTACGTGCAAAATGTTTGAATTCAAAGGTATTTTATGTCATCATGCATTAAAGGCACTTAACCAAGAGAAGATACAAGAAATACCTGAGTCGTATATAATGCAAAGATGGATGAGACAAGCAAAGATTGAACTACTAGATACAAATAATGTTAGTCCATCTGATATTGATGAAAAGTGTCACATATCCTCCCGTTACCAACAACTATTTAGGTCACTTATGCATGTTACAGATTTGGCATCGAAAAGCGAAGAAGCCAATGTATGTATGAGAAAAGTGTCAAGGAAATTACTTGAAAAAGTGCAGTTAATTCACCATGAGTCTATTACAGCTCATGGAGACCAATCTAAGAAAATAGGATCGAACAGCGTAGGTGAAAATCACGCTTCCTGTGACTCTTATGATAAGTTGCGTCGAAGCGTCAACATTATCTTCGACAAGTCAAGAGTAAACCTTGTAGATTATGATGAAAATATTCACCCAGCGAAGGGTATCAAAAGGAAACTTGCCTCTGATCGCAGTCGTCGGAGGACAAAGGGTGCACTGAAATTGGTTTGCAAGAAAATGTATAAGAAACAACCAACCCCTAAGCAACTAAGCCCTTTGCAGGAACAAGTATATAATACAGTATATTGCTTTCCATGTAAATTATATTACATGCAACTTATCAATATCTAACTTGTATAATTTCCAACATGCAGTAATACTCTACAGACATGCATTACAACGTTAGAACCTGCAATCCCCCCGACCTATTTGAATAGAACGATGGTATGAGTTTGACAAGTCTTTTATTATGTAACAATTTTGGGAGAATGTTTGCATTTCTTATTGAACTTAATGTAGTGCCTGATATTTTTCTATTTAATTGCATGCTCAGTTCAATTCAAAAGTGAGCAACGCAACACTGAAATCGCGTGTGGATTCTTCAGCTACAAAATAGTTGTAGCATTCAACATTTATTAGTGTAAATCGTTGTAATGTTCAGCATTCTGTAATTCTTTGTTGTAAATCGATAATTCTTTGTTGTAATTCTATAATTCTTTGTTGTAAATCTATAATTTTTTGTTATAATGTTATAATTCTTTGTTGTAATTCTATAATAGAAATCATACTACAAATATCATAAAACTCATCCCTAGAAAATACATAATATCTTACAAATCGATATACAGCAATTGAGCATAATATATTATAAATCGATATACAACAATTCAACATAATAGCTTATAAATCGATATTAACAAACAAACTAATATTTCATAAAAATTGACACTAGAAAATACTTAATATCTTACAAATCTATATACGGCAATTCAACATAATAAATTACAAATCGATATTAACAAACAAAATATTATCTCACAAATCGACACTAGAAAACACATAATATGTTACAAATCGATATACAACAATTCAACATAATATATTACAAATCGATATTAATGAACAAAACAATATCTCATAAACCTGCTTGTTGTGAGAAAACACATAATATATGATTTGTTGTCTCAGTGAGCTTCGTGTAACCATGTGTTTTTATGATTTATGAAGTTACAATATCTCACAAATCGACAATAGAAAATATATAGTATCTTACAAATCGATATACGGTAATTCAACATAATATCTTACAAATCAATATACGACAATTCAGCATAATATATTACAAATTGATATTAACAAACAAAACAATATCACCAAATTGACACTATATCAGGAAGCTTCATTCTAAAAAAGGTGGGTTGCGGAGGCGGTTTTGCCTCATTCATTTGATCGAGAAAAGAGAGGGTGTGCTAACAAAAACAATAATCAGACTGACATTAAGAAGCCAAAGATTGAACATGTTGATGAACCTTTCCCTATTTCATGAATTAATGACCCTGAAGTTCCCATTTCTAAGAAAGCTGGTTAGAATTTTCACTTTTCTTTGCCTTGATAACTTACAAATCGATTTACGGCAATTTGGCATAATATCTTCCAAATTGATATACGACACTTCAGCATGATATATTACAAATCGATATTAACAATCAAAATAATATCTCACAAATCGACACTAGAAAACACATAATATCTTACAAATTGATATACGACAATTCAACATAATATATTACAAATCGATATTAACAAACAAAACAATATCACCAAATTGACACTATAAAACACATAATATTTTATAAATCGATATACGGCAATTCAACATAATATATTACAAATCGATATTAACAAACAAAACAATATCTCACAAATTGACACTAGAAAACATATAATATCTTACAAATCGATATACAAATTCAGCATAATATATTAAAAATCGATATTAACAAGTGTTAGGTGCGTAATTTTGTAAGATGTGTCGATTTGTAAGATATTTGTATTATGATTTTGAAATGTGTGTCTGTAGAATTGACATTATTGCGATTTGCGCACTTGAGATAGCGATTTGCATATTCAACACACATATGCTAGGTGCGTAACTTTGGTTTATGAATCAATGTGAATTTTGTACACAGTCTTACAAAATTTGCATACACAGTCTACAAAATCTGTTACAAATGTCTGTACACAAAAAATTTGTCATGTTCGAGAAATTGAATATTGAACCAAAAATTGCTATCTCTCTCTCTCTCAGTAGTAGAACGTAACCCTATTCACGTTATCCTTGAGAACAGGTAGACGTTTAAAACGGCTTCCTCATACTCTTGAGGGCCTCGCATCCTTCATTGCTTTCTAGGTAATCTTGCAGTCTGGGGTTTTGTATCTTTTGCAATTAGAAAATCCATCAATTTTGTGCATAGTTCTGTGTGGAATCCAGGAATATCATCTTGAAAAAAAAAATTGAAAGTCAGACCAATATAGAAATGTAGTCAGCAATAATATAGGATAATAAAACATGTTTAAGTGTACAGCATACAACAGTGAATTTTGGTACTCGTCAATAGTATATTGCTTCAATATACTTCAATACAAAGACGTCACAATCAACGCTATTATTTTGTAAAGGAGCATCCTGTGCGACGTGAAGCTTCCACAGACCAATGTCGACACCCAATATGTCTCTGAAAAAATCAATCTGTGGTTTATGCAAAAATAAGTACATTTCAGGCCACGGTAGAAGATACAGTAATCTTATAGATAGAAAATTACCAATGCATAATGTCACGGTCTACACCAATGTTATAGTCCAAAGAGTTGTATAACCATATTTTTTATTTTTGTATATCCAACACGTATAAGGCCCAATGCTTTTTTGATTGCCACAATGTAGGAATCAATATCTGAAAATCGATGTTAAGAATCATTATATAAATCGATATTAAGAATCAAAACAATATCTTAAATCGATATTAGGAATCAACATATAAATCGATATTAAGAATCAGAATAATATCTTAAATCGATATGTAAATTTCTATTGATAGCTTAAAATAGATATTAAGAATCAACATAGAAATCGATATTAAGAATCAAAACAATATCTTAAATCGATATTAAGAATCAACATATAAAATGATATTAAGAATCAGAACAATATCTTAAATCGATATGTAAATTTCTATTGATAGCTTAAAATAGATATTAAGAATCAACATAGAAATTGATATTAAGAATCAAAACAATATCTTAAATCGATATTAAGAATCAACATATAAATCGATATTAAGAATCAGAACAATATCTTCAATCGATATGTAAATTCCTATTAATAGCTTAAAATAGATATTAAGAATCAACGTAGAAATCGATATTAAGAATCAAAACAATATTTTAAATCGATTTAACATCTTGCAAATCGATATGGTCATAAACCTTTTCACTTGACAAAAAGTCTGCCATTTGATCATCGTCACCCCATTATTATAGTACATCTAAAAATCCAGTTGCGTATGGCATTTGGCGGACGATACTGTGTTGAACGAAACAGTAATAATAGTAAGTTTAAAACACGCAGGTACATTAGTAAATCAAAAAAGAAAATAAACATATAAGATAACCGATATACCATAAAATAATGGGTGATGACGCAGACCGGCATGGATAATCCCTTGCTTTGAATATACATGACAAAATCGTGTATAGTCTGTTTACAACAAATATGCACTTGTTAATATACATGACCACGGCATACGTAAATGTATAACTGATAGTGGTTTCATACATAAAAATTTATTGATAGTGTGTCCTTCTGCAAAGTAATCTTGCATCCGGTCGATGTTCTCTTCGAGCACTTTGCTGAGTTTTCTGGCACCTTGTTTTATGGATGTTGCACTGAAATTAGCTGAATATTCAATAAAGGAACTATTGCATTATATTCAGTAAGCGAACTATAAATGACATAAAAAAGATGAAGCAGGTTAAAGGAATCGAAGGTACCCTTTTTTGTGGATGGTCGACTGAATCACAGCGTCCTTCTTCGACATCGATACAGTTTTTGCAACGACAGTGGTTAACTGAAATGTCAAATTTTTTGTTTGTTGCTCACAAAGCAGGAAAATGAAATGTCGCTTGTTCCTTGCTCTTAAAAGAAACGTCATGTGTTCCTTGCGAAACACACTACCGAAGTTAAGCAACATTTCATTTCACATCGTTTCGCGTCCCACCCATTTTCAAAAATCATGCCTAAAGATTATAATCAATAAATAAATTGCATTTTGCATTAATTAAAAGACATCATTTCATTTGCTAGTATCATCGAAACGACGTTAGTACGTGTAAAAAAATGACACATCACATAACATCAATAGTGTGTCAAATGACATGTACCTAAACTCTAGAACCTAAACTCTAAACTAATCTTATGTGACGTTCATTGCACTTAAAGGAAACGCTACAAATAATAAACCCTAAACCAGAAATCGCTTAACGATTGACCAAACCTATGTACAAATCATGGTAACTTCATAATCGCTATACCTAGTAATCGCAATTACAGGAATCGCAATACATAATAAACTCAAAACTAGTAATCGTTATACGATTTAGCAAACATAACTTCAATTTGTGGTAACTTCATAATCGCTAAACCTATTAATCGCTATCATAGGAAACGCTATAAATAATAAACCATAAACCAGTAATCGCTATACGATTTAGCAAACATAAGTATAAATCATGGTAACTGCATAATCGCTATACTGAGTAATCACTATACTAAGTAATCGCTATCATAGGAAACACTATAAATAATAAACCCTAAACCAGTAATCGCTATACGATTTAGCAAACGACAGTACAAATCATGCTAACTTCATAATTGCTATACTGAGTAATCGCTATTACAAGAATCGCTATAAATAATAAACCCTAAATCAATAATCGCTATACGATTTAGCAAACGTAAGTATAAATAATGCTAACTTCATAATCGTTATACTGAGTAATCGCTATTACAAGAATCGCTATAAATAATAAACTCAAAACTAGTAATCGCTATACGATTTAGCAAACATAAGTACAAATTATGGTAACTTCATAATCGTTATACATAGTAATCGCTATATAGAGTAATCGTTATCACAGAAATCGTGATACATAATAAACCCTAAGCCAGTGATTGCTATATAATTTAGCAAACGTAAGTACAAATCATAAAAGAATTATATAATTACAAACCTAAGTTTATGTATTCTTGTCGATTTTTCAGTGGTACTTTTGTGTTAAACTTATTAAGGAAAGAAATATATAATTATAATAAAAAATGATAGAATTATCGGGATACACAAATCACATATATTTATTCACTAGCACTTGACGACTCAGATGGACATACAAATCGTCTCTTTATTTGCCTTGGTGGAGTCTCTTTATTCGGTGGCCTCTTTGTTCCATTGATCTTATTAAACCCACTGGTAATCATCTCAACCAGTGGCCCAATTTTTCTTCCCAAATTCTGTATGTCCTTTTGTAACTCCTTATTCTCCCTCTCCAGCATCGCTAACCTTTTGTCGGACGATACATTCTCCTTTAGGAGCTGTGTTTGCTCCTTATCGTGTACTATAATAGAGAGAATCGCAGAAAGTGCCAAAGAGACAAGATGGACGTCACGACTATGCTGGAAGATGACATGATCGGGGACAAGAGTGTCCTTACTTTCAGGTTGCTTCTGTAAAACCCATAGTTTAAAAAAAAATTTAATTGTATCGAACCCGGGCCGGGTCGAGGCCGGGTCGGACCCGGGCCCGTCATCAATAGGATTTTATAACCCGACTCAAGAAGAGGATTTTAAATCCTCTTTCTGAGCGCCGCAACACCCCCCCCCCCCTTTTGCGAGTTTTTAAGGAGGAGGTTTCCCCTTTCATTGCCCCCCCCCTGAGCCCTTTAAGAGCAGTGTAGGAGGGCGAGGGGGAGGCACACCACCCTCTCCTCCTCCATCTCGAAGCTCTTCGCTCCCATTTGCGCTGGCCCTCTCCTCCTTCCCTGCGCACGCCACTAGCGTCGTCGTCGTTGCGACCCACGCCGACGTCGGTCACTGCCTCCCAAGTACGCCGTCTCCACCATCTTTCCCCCCCCCCCCCCCCCCCCCCCCCCTTCGTCTCTCTCTCTCTCTCTCTCTCTCTCTCTCTCTCTCTCTCTCTCTCTCTCTCTCTCTCTCTCTCTCTCTCTCTCTCTCTCTCTCGTCGGAAGGCATGACAGGAGGCCAATGGCCCCTGCCGTGCCCACCCTCTTCTCCTCCCTTTTCAACTTCCCCCCTCTCTGTCACCTCGTCGGGAGGCCTGCAGGCAGCGCACGGCCCCTGCCGCGGCCTCCCACCTCCTCTGTGCCCCTCGGGGGCCCAACAAGTGGCCTACGGGGCCCCTGTCATTCCCTTTTCCCTCCGGGGTTCGCCAGAGTGCCTACAGGGGACCTATGGCCCCTGTGACACCCCCCCCCCCCCCCTCTCCTCTGTGGGTGATAGGGCGACCGATGGGAGGTCGGTTTCCCTATGTCACCCCCGTCCCGATCTTTCCTTCCCTCTTGAGGCTGTCAAAGAGCCGACAGAGGTCCAATCACCCTTACGGCACCCTTTTTTTCCCTTTTTGGGGGTCATCGTGACTCTGTCAGGCAGGGGGTGAGACCCCTGCCATTAGTTGATTCTTCAGGCAGGGGCCGAGACACCTGCCATCCCTTGTTTCTTTAGGCAGGGGCTGAGGCCCCTTCCATTTCCTTTTCAGACGAGCAAGGGCCAAGGCCCTGCCGTTTATATTTTTGCCAGGCAGGGGTCGAGGCCCTACCATTTTCCTATTTTGTCAGGAAGGGGCAAGGACCCCTACCATTATTCATTCTTCTGGCAGGGGCCTCGCCCCTGCCAGTTCCTTGTTGGGTTAGAAAGGGGCCGTAGTCCCTGCCGATTGCCGCTTTGACTGGCAGGGACTGAGGCCTCTGTCATTCATTGGGTTGCAGGGGCCGAGGCCCTGTCATCCAGCTTTGTCAGGCAAGGACCGAGGTCCCTGCCATTTTGTTACTCTTGTGAGGCAGAGGTCGAGGCCCCTGTCGTAGCTTGTTGTGTCTGACAGGGGCCGAGGCCCCTGCCATTCACTGCTTGTCAGGCAGGGGCCGAAGCCCCTGCCATTCGCTGCTCAGGCTGGCAGGGGCAGATTCCTCTGCCATCCATTGTCTTGTCATTTGTGGCAAGGGCCGATGCCCCTGCTGTTCGCCGTTTGGTCAAGATCGTCGGCCACTACCGTTCAATTTCTTTTTATGTTATGTAGGAACCTTGACCCTGCCACTCATCAGTTTCTGCTGACAAGGCGGGTCTTACCATTGCCCTTTTGTTCTTTTGACAGCTATGTCATAATAATAATACTCACACTTTTGCAGACTTCGCATCGAACCCTGCTCTGGCTCCGCGGCCTGAGCCCCGTGTCATTTACACCCGTAGACGCACGCAGTTGCACGACATCCCGAGGTAGGGGAAAGTCGCATGAGAATTTTGGATGAATAAAATAAAAATCAGACTTCTGAGATAGAATAATTATTTTACATACCTGCTTATCTGAAGAAGTAATTAATTTATGATTGGTTGGTCAGTGTTTTACTTGTTCTGATTCTTTTGAAATTACATGCTTAATGTAAACTCTATGGGTAGACTCATTCTAGAGAGAATCGAGTAGTTTAATTGGCATACTTGCTTACCTGTAGGATTTCTTAACTTGTGATTGTCTGTTCTGCATGCTTATTCTTTTGAAATTGCATACTTAATGTAAACTTTGTAAATAGACTCATTTCTAGAGAGAAACCCACCGCAATTGCTATTGTAACCGGACCTTAAGGCAGAAACGGTATAAGTTTACAAGAGGTAATGAAGTACCCTGAAGTGGGCAATCAACACCTTATAGATATTAATGAGATAATGTCGGCCTCCACAGGTCAATTGCTCAAAGAGCAATACTTGTCATGTATGAACTAAAAGAATCATAAAACATTAATTGTTACCAGCTCATCGTAGTCGTACCTCTAGGGAGGTACAATCGTACTTTTTGGACAAGTACGTCACATGTGGGTTACGATGGTTGGAGGATTAGGTTGTAGCAACCTCAATGCGTGCATTTAGCACAATGCTGAGATCACATGAATGGTGACAACTCGCCTTCACAGGCAAGATGCTCGAGTGGGTCTAATAGACCAGAGCATGTAGGATGGGGTGGCAGTTATGAAACCCTCGTCGTACCCATTCGACCTTCACGGTCCATCAAGGGAGAGGATGGATGGTACAAAAACTCTGATGGACAGGTTGTTAACAACCACCCCATGGGCAAAAGACTCGGCTTCCCCAGTCATCGGAGTTAGGGTAAATGGGATTACCATAAAATATCCTAGGTGGTAACTCCCAGGTACATATGCAGAAGTTGGATGCATCCATGGGCCACGAATGCCTTTGGGGATTTACTCTCTTGGTCACTGACCGTCCCCTTAGGAGCGGACTCAGTCAGCCATCCGGGTTAATAAAAACACCTGACATAATAAACCCTCGGATCGGTCTCTGTTGTTTCTACGTTTCGCGTTTGTCCGTACCCACATGCCAGTTAATATCAGAACTTAAAGATTATCTTTTTGAATAGTTGAGACTTACACTGCTTGAAATGCTTCAAACAATAGCTCTTTGCACATGTTACATTTGTTAGAATAGATTACAACTGTATTGATTGTTTTAATATAACAATTGCTTATCTCATGAATGTCCTGCTTTATTTTCATTCTACTTATCTATTCGTGCACCTACTGGTTTGTTATGAAATTGACTCATTTCATGGGCAGATGAGGAGTAGGACTTCAGAGACGGCCGATGGTGTGGTGCAATATGGATCAAGATTTATCTTCTTTCTGCTGGCAGCTTGGCTCTGAGTTTTAGAGTTTTTCTTTAAATTATGAAACTTTGGAAAAATGCTCATTATGTAATAAATTGCATATTTTTAATCTATTGCCTTATTTCCTCAATTTCTTTAAGTGGTTGTTTATGTGAGTGATGGTTTTTCAGCTAACGTACCCAGGATTGTTGACTTGTGCTCCTTTCTAAATGTCTTCCGCTGTTGTTTTTTTAAAGTAAAAACTTTAAATCTTTGAAAGGTTTTTCGATAATGTTTTCGAAATCACAAGTCGAAATTTTGGGGCGTTACAACTTGGTATCAGAGCCAGATCAGAAAGAGGTGAATCTTGACTATTGAGCATTTCATCGCGCTGTAAGTAAGTCTTTGATATTTTATAGCATGTTTAGACTAAATTATATTCTTGCTTCTATTCGTAGTATCGTCCGAAAGATGGATCTGTTTGCTGGTTCTAGTGGTAGTCACGGTAGGGGCACGCGTAGGGTGAGTGGTCGTTTCGTAAGGGAGAGGGGTGGACATGGGATGTTCGGAGCTGGTTACTGGGCTAACCGCCCTCCTCTACCCATTTTTTACGGATGAGCAAGGCTTCACACTACCGATCGCCTACCAGATACCCTTGGCAGCAACGTGGGCTGAGGTGTATGCTCGAGAAGGTGGTTTCGCGCCTTCACACGTTCGGGTGCACCATCAGACACCACAAGAGTCATCGGGAGATTTTTTTCCCCCTGAGTTAGCAGAGAAGTGTGTTTTCTGTGGAGAATCAGGGCACACCATGGATTCCTGTCTACGCAAGGCCGAGCACGATGGCATGATCGTAATTTCGACTATAGGCGAGCAACCACCACCTCCAGCAGACCCAGTGGGAAGTGTATCACCCACATAAACGCCTGCAACTGATTCATCCAGTTATAGTTTTGGCTCACCAGAATATACTCAGGCGACGCCCCTCTACGGACAGGAGACCTCCTACGGGGAGCCACTTCCCTTCACCTCTAAGCGTAGATTCAGGAGCACAGGCAATAGAAGGAAATATCTTAGGAAGTACTCTAGTCGTCTCTAAGGGGAGGTAGCACCTACCAAGTTTTGTTAGAGTCTATGAACTCATTTATCATTACAGAATAGAACTTTTGCTTATGTATCAGCACTGCTGGATTCAAAATAAATGACTTTCGTAATAAAGATCTATATTTTCGCCTTTGCTTCCATACCTAGGTCTTCTTGTGCTTCTTCAGTATTTTTGACTCTTAACTTTGGTTGCTTTTTAAGGATGATGGGGAACTCAAGCAACAACATAGCTGATGAGTTGCGTGAGCAGTGGGGATTCATGATGGATACCCTCAACTCCTTGGCAATAGCAATTCGTAACCAGGGTCGCCCTCAGCAGGATCCGAGTTCTCTTGTTGGGAATACACCAACCGCTACATATGAAAAATTTCTGAAGCTTGACCCTCCTACCTTCTCTGGCAAGGTTGACCCTGACTTGGCGGAGAGTTGGGTCAAAGAGGTGGAACGGGTGTTCCAAGTGTTGTCTATTCCTGACGATAAGAAGATGATGTTCGGGTCCTTTCGATTGAAGGACAACGCTTGCGAGTGGTGGGACACTACCCAGGAGGTGCAGTTCCCAGGTGCTGAGGTGATTCTTTGGGAGGCCTTTCGGAGAGTTTTTCTCGGAAACTACTTTCCTTCTCATGCGAGGGAAAAGAAGAAGGTGGAATTTTTGAAGCTGTGCCAAGGCAGCTTAAGTTTGAACGAATATGTTGCCAAATTTCAATGGTTGGAGCGCTATTGTCCTCACCTATTCGAGGATGATCATGAGCGGGCTGGGAAGTTCATTTGCGGACTGAAGGAAGGACTCAGGCATAAGGTTCTCACCAGCATGCCCGCGACTTTTTCTGCGGCTGTAGCAGCAGCCACTCTACTGAACGAAGATTGGGAGCGTTCAAAGAGTGTTCAGGCGAAAAAGCCACCTACGACAGGTGGTGGTCAAAAGAGGACCTATTCCGACGGCCCAGGGCAACGGCCACCACTACCCGTGAAGACTGAGGGAGGGACGAAACAATTCCCTCCGACAAAGCGCCAACGACAACAGGGCCATCCACCGCCCAGACAGTCGTCTGGGGATAACAACCTCAAGTGCAAGAGGCCTCACGTAGGACAATCTTATCTGCGGGACACTGGCGGATGCCTGTACTGTGGCAAGATGGGTCATTTCATATGTGACTGCCGAAAGAAAGCAACTGACGACCTCAAGCGAATCGGCAACGCATCTCAGCCTCCTCGACCACCCCATCAGCAGCAACAACGAGCACAACCAAGCAGTGTCAGGGAGCCGGGTCGAGTTTATGCAGCCACGATCGATCAATTGACAAAAGGGGATCTCATTTAAGGTACCATTCTTGTTGCTGGTCAAGCAGCTTTTGCACTCTTTGATTGTGGTGCTACACACTCGTTTGTTTCAAAAAAAATCGTAAAACAATTACATATAACTGTAAAACCACTTGACAACGCTTTAGACGTGTATAACCCTGTTGGGAATAACACAGTTTGCACCACTTACATACCCGAATTGGACGTAGTTGTGGTAGAGCGTCACTTGCTTGTGTTATCTTGCTTGAGATGACAGAATTTGACATCATCATAGGCATGGATTGGTTGCACAAGTATCATGCCAAGATATTTTGCCGTGATGGCAAGATCGTTTTATCACCTCCAGGCTCTCTGAGAGTAGAATTCAGAATTCCCAAACCTGTACGAGCAAGCTGGATGATCTCGACGCTTAAGGCGCAAAACTTTTTGCGGAAGGGATGCACTGCCTTTTTGGTTAGTGTTATCCAATCGAATCCAATGCCTATTTCTATTGGTGAGGTGGATGTTGTTCACGATTATCCTGACATTTTTCCTAAATAGTTGTTGGGACTTCCACCGTCTCGTGAGGTAGAATTCAATCTTGAATTGCTACCAGGTACGATGCCAATCTCTAAAGCACCTTACTAAATGGCGTCAGCTGAGCTTGAGGAGCTGAAGAAACAGTTACAGGAGTTGTTGGATCAGGGATTCATTCGCCCCAGCGTATCTCCTTGGGGAGCTCCTATGCTCTTCGTGAAGAAGAAGGATGGGACCTTGCGTATGTGCATCGACTATCGAATGCTTAACCAAGCCACTATAAAAAACAAGTACCCATTGCCGCGTATAGAAGACTTGTTCGATCAGTTACAGAATGCTAAGGTTTTCTCGATGATTGATCTTAGGTCTGGATACCATCAACTCAGAATTAGGAATGATGATATTCCTAAGACTGCTTTTCGGACAAGATACGGACATTACGAGTTCATAATCATGCCATTTGGACTGACCAATGCCTCAGCAGCTTTTATGGACTTAATGAATAGGGTGTTCAAGTCATTTTTGGACACCTTCGTGATCGTGTTCATTGACGACATCTTGGTGTACTCAGAAAGTCGAGAGCAACATCGGGAACACCTAACCATCGTGTTAGAGACCCTGCGAAAGGAACGTTTGGATGTCAAGTTCTCTAAATGTGAATTTTGGCTCGAAGAAGTTATGTTTTTGGGACACGTTATTTCTAAGGAAGGAGTGTTCGTGGACCCTGCAAAGGTTGAGGTTGTACTCAGTTGGCAGCAACCAAAGAACGCACGTGATATTAGGAGTTTTTTTGGACTAGCGGGTTACTACAGAAGATTCATTTAGGATTTTTCAAAAATTGTGTTACCCCTGACGAAGTTGCTGAAGAAAGAGGCTAGATTCTTATGGGACAAGAAGTGCGATGCGAGTTTTCAGTTATTGAAGGAGCGACTTACAAGTGCTCTTATTTTGACCTTACCTTCTGGTAAAGGCAGATTCATGATTTATACTGATGCCTCTGGGTCAGGCCTAGGGGATGTGCTGATGCAGAATGGGAAAGTGATCGTTTACGCTTCTCGGTAACTTAAGATTCACGAGAAGAACTACCCAACTCACGATTTAGAGTTAGCTACGGTGGTATTTGCACTGAAGATATGGCGACACTACTTGTATGGGGAGCAGTTTGAGGCATTCACCGATCATAAGAGCATTAAGTATCTTTTTTCGCAGAAAGAATTAAACATGAGACAGCGGCGTTGGCTAGAATTCCTCAAGGATTACGACTTCACCCTCTCCTACCACCCAGGAAAGGCGAACATTGTGGCTGACGCCCTCAGCCGCAAAGAACCGGAAGTTTCGATTAATGCCTTATTTGCTGGATGGAGGTTGGTCGAAGACCTAGCCTCTTGGGAACCTTTCGCAATCACTCAAGGTTCAATCGGTTTATCCCACCTTGTTGCTCAACCTGAGCTACTAACGAGGATTATCAATGGGCATAAAACGGATGCACGCTACGAGAAGTTGAAGGCTCAAGTGATACGGGCATATACACCTCTTCGTCTGAAGGAGGATGAAAGTATATGGTTGAAGGAGTGTCTTTGGGTTTCTGATGACCCGGTCCTTCGAGATGAAATTCTTGCGGAAGCCCACAAGTCTAGATACACCATTCACCCTGGTGGCACGAAGATGTTCAAAGACCTACAACGCAGTTATTGGTGGAACGGTATGAAGCGAGACGTGGTTGAGTATGTCTCGAAGTGTTTAACGTGTCAGCAGATCAAGATCGAGCACCAGAGACCCGGTGGGGTTATGCAGCAGATAGAGATCCCTCTATGGAAGTGGGAAGATGTCACCATGGACTTTATAGTCGGCCTATCGAGGACGCGGAGGAGGCATGACGCGATTTGGGTGATTGTTGATAGACTCACCAAGTCTGCTCACTTCCTACCTATCTGTCTCAACCAATCGTTAGATAGTCTCGTTGATCTCTATGTTAGAGAGATTGTGAGGCTGCACGGTGTTTCGGTCTCGATTATCTCTGATCATGATCCTAGATTCACTTCAAGGTTTTGGGGGCAACTTCAGCTGGCTTTGGGCACAAAGTTGAAGTTCAGTACTGTGTTTCACCACCAGACTGACGGGCAGTCGGAACGTACGATTCAGACCTTGAAAGACATGCTTCGAGCTTGTATGATGGACTGGAAGGGAGAGTGGGATTTTCACATCAGTCTGGCAGAATTCGCGTATAACAACAGCTAGCATGCGAGCATTGGGATGGCCCCATATGAAGCTTTGTATGGGAGGCTGTGTCGATCACCTGTTTACTGGGACGAGGTTGGCGAACAAAGATTGGAGGCACTTATAGTTTTGCAACACTATACTCAACAAGTGCAAATGATTCGTGAACGACTCTGTATCGCTCAGAGTCGGCAGAAAAGCTATGCAGATAGACGCCGACGAGAGCTTAACTTTGAAATTGGCGAGATGGTTTTTGTTAAGGTATCTCCGACGAAGAGCATATTTCGGTTCGGGAAGAAGGGAAAGCTAAGTCCTAGATACGTCGGACCATTCGAAATCCTGGAGCGAATTGGAGAAGCAGCTTATCGCGTGGCGTTACCCCCTCAGTATGCTCAGATCCATAATGTTTTTCACGTATCCATGTTGAGGAAGTACGTTCATAATCCATCGCACATCATTCATTATGATGATGTGAACATTAGAGGGGACTTGACATTTAAAGAAAGACCAGTGGAGATCGTCGACCGTCGTTACCAAGTGCTAAGATCAAAGATCATTTCCTTTGTAAAGGTTCGGTGGCAACATCATGGAATTGACGAATGTACTTAGGAACCTGAGAGCGATATCAGGGAAAAATATCCTGACCTGTATTTTGATTCTTGAAGGTAATAAATATTTCGCGGACGAAATTCTTTTAAGAGGGGTAGGATGTAAAACCCACAGTTTAAAAAAAATTAATTGTATCAGACCCGGGCCTGGTTGGGTTCGGACCCGACCCGGGCCCGTCATCGATAGGGTTTTATAACCCGACTTAGGAAGAGGATTTTAAATCCTCTGCCCGAGCGCCGCAATACCCCCCCCCTCCCCCCTCCACCTGCGATTTCGGGAGGATAAGGTAAACCCATCGAGGTTTCCCCTTTAACCCCCACCCCTTGAGCCCTTTAAGAGCAGCGTAGGAGGGGGAGGGGGAGGCACACCACCCTCTCCTCCTCTCTCTCGAAGCTCTTCGCTCCAATTTGCGTCGACCCTCTCCTCCTTCCCTGCGCACGCCACCAGCGTTGTCGTCGTTGCGACTCACTCCGATGCCGGCCACCGCCTCCCAGGTACGTCGTATCCACCCTCTTCTTCCCTCCCCCCCCCTCTCTTTGTCTCTCTCTCTCTCTCTCTCTCTCTCTCTCTCTCTCTCTCTGTCATCTCGCCGGAAGGCACGACAGGAGGCTGATGGCCTCTGCCGTGCCCACTCTCTTCTCCTCCCTCTTCAACTTCCCCCCTCGTTGTCACCTCGTCGGGAGGCCTGCAGGTGGCGCACGGCCCCTGCCGCAGCCTCCCACCTCCCCTGTGCCCATCGAGGGCCCGACAGATGGCCTACGGGACCTCTATCATTCCCTTCTCCCTCTGGGGTTCGCCAGAGTGCCAGCAGGGAACCTATGGCCCCTGTGACCCCTCCCCCCCCCCCCCCCCCCCCCTCCCTCTCTCTCCTGTGGGTGATAGGGCGATCGATGGGAGGTCGGTTGCCCCCTGTCACCCCCGTCTCGGTCTCTCCCTCCCTCTTGGGGCTGTCAAAAAGCCGGCAAGGGTCCAGTCACCCCTACGGCACCCTTTTCCCCCCTTTTTGGGGGTCGTTGTGACTCTGTCAGGCAGGGGCTGAGACCCCTGCCATTAGTAGGTTTTTCAGGCAGAGGGTGAGGCCCCTGCCATCCCTTGTTTCTTTAGGCAGGGGCGGAGGCTCCTGCCATTTCCTTTTCAGACGAGCAAGAGTCAAGGCCCTGCCATTTATATTTTCGCTAGACAGGGGTCGAGGCCCTACCATTTTCCTGTTTTGTCAGGCAGGGGCAAGGGCCCCTACCATTATTCGTTCTTCTGGCAGAGGCCTCGCCCCTGCCAGTTCCTTGTTGGGTCAGGCAAGGGCCGCAGTCTCTACCGATTGCCGCTTTGACTTGCAGAGACTGAGGCCCCTGCCATTCATCGGGTTACAGGGGCCAAGGCCCTGTCATCCAGCTTTGTCAGGTAGGGACTGAGGTCCCTGCCATTTTGTTACTCTTGTGAGGCAAGGGCCGAGGCCCCTGCCGTTGCCTGTTGTGTCTGACAGGGGCCGAGGCCCTTGCCATTCACTGCTTGTCAGGCAGGGGCCGAATCCCCTGCCATTCGCTACTCAGACTGGCAGGGGAAGATGCCCCTGCCATTCGCTGTCTTGTCATTCGTGGCAAGGGTCGATGCCCCTGCTGTTCGCAGTATGGTCAAGATTGTCGACCACTAGCGTTCAATTTCTTTTTTTGTTATGTAGGAACCTTGACCCTGCCACTCATCAGTTTCCGCCGACAGGGCGGGTCTTACCATTGCCCTTTTGTTATTTTGACAGCTATGTCATAATAATAATACTCACACTTTTGCAGACTTCGCATCGAACCCCGCTCTGGCTCCGCGGCCTGAGCCTCGTGTCATCTACACCTGTAGACGCACGCAGCTGCACGACATCCCGAGGTAAGGGAAAGTCGCATGAGGATTTTGGATGAATAAAATAAAAATCAGACTTCTGAGATAGATTAATTGTTTTACATACCTGCTTATCTGGAGAAGTAATTAATTTATGATTGGTTGGTCAGTGTTTTACTTATTCTGATTCTTTTGAAATTACATGCTTAATGTAAACTCTATGGGTAGACTCATTCTAGAGAGAATCGAGTAGTTTAATTGGCATACCTGCTTACCTGTAGGATTTCTAAACTTGTGATTGTCTGTTTTGCATGCTTATTCTTTTGAAATAGAATACTTATTGTAAACTTTGTAAATAGACTCATTTCTAAAGAGAAACTCACCGCAATTGCAATTGTAACCGGACCTTAAGGCAGGAACAGTATAAGTTTACAAGAGGTAATGAAGTACCCTAAAGTGGGCAATCAACACCCTATAGATATTAATGAGATAATGTCGGCCTCCACAGGTCAATTGCTCAAAGAGCAATACTTGTCATGTATGAACCAAAAGAATCATAAAACATTAATTGTTACCAGCTCATCGTAGTCGTACTTCTAAGGAGGTACAATCGTACTTTTTGGACAAGTACGTCCCATGTGGGTTACGATGGTTGGAGGATGAGGTTGTAGCAACCGCGATGAGTGCATTTAGCACAATGTTGAGATCACATAAATGGTGACAACTCGCCTTCACAGGCAAGATGCTCGAGTGGGTCTAATAGACCAGAGCATGTAGGATGGGGCGGCGGTTAAGAAACCCCCGTCGTACCCATTCGACCTTCACGATTCATCAAGGGAGAGGATGGATGGTACAAAACTCTGATGGGCAGGTTGCTAACAACCACCCCACGGGCAAAAGACTCGGCTTCCCCAGTCATCGGAGTTATGGAAAATGGGATTACCGTAAATTATCCTAGGTGGTAACTCCCAGGTACTTCTGCAGAAGTTGGATGCATCCATGGGCCACAAATGCCTTTAGGGATTTACTCTCTTGGTCACTGATCGTCCCCTTAGGAGCGGACTGAGTCAGCCATCCGAGTTAATGAAAACACCTGACATAATAAACCTCTGGATTGGTCTCGGTTGTTTCTACATTTCGCGTTTGTGCGTGCCCACAGACCAGTTAATATTAGAACTTAAAGATTATCTTTTTGAATAGTTGAGACTTACACTGCTTGAAATGCTTTAAACAATAGCTCTTTGCACATATTACATTTGTTACAATAGAATACAACTGTATTGATTGTTTTAATATAACAACTGCTTATCTCATGAATGTCCTGCTTTATTTTCATTCTACTTATCTATCCGTGCATCTACTGATTTGTTATGAAACTGACCCATTTCATGGGCAGGTGAGGAGTAGAACTTCACAGACGGCCGATGGCGTGGTGCAATATGGCTCAAGATTTATCTTCTTTCTGTTGGCAGCTTGGCTCTGAGTTTTAGAGTTTTTCTTTAGATTATGAAACTTTAGAAAAATGCTCATTATATAATAAACTATAGATTTTTAATCTATTGCCTTATTTTCTCAATTTCTTTAAGTGGTTGTTCATGTGAGTGATGGTTTTTCAGCTAACGTACCCAGGATTTTTGACTTGTGCTCCTTTCTAAATGTCTTCCGCTGTTGTTTTTTTAAAGTAAAAACTTTTAATCTTTGAAAAGTTTTTGGATAATGTTTTCGAAATCACAAGTCAAAATTTTGGGGCGTTACAACTTCTCCTCAATCTGTCGATTTATATGCATGGGTTGCCAATATTGTTTGAAATAGTTGAGATCTTATTATTGTTCTTTATAATCATATGGTATGGCACGAACACCTCCTTTGTTTCAGCTATCCAATTGCTTCCAGAAGCGTTCGTACCAATTCACGTTCTTGGCCCTACCACTAGTCATCTTTCTTCTCAATAGCACAGGCACTTTTGGTAATGATTGTCCCAAGCCAGCTTGTAGGAGTACTCGACTACCATGCTGCAACTCGGCTTCATATTTGCTAAAGAGCCAAATATTGCAGACAGTCTCGCAGCCACAACAACAACATCTTCATCCTCATCCTCTCCATCTCCATACGGTCTCCAAATAACCTATATAATCAAGATTGTGGTTTAGATATAGACATAATTATTTATGCAAAATGTTGAATATGATAACAATTTGTACTAAGAAAGACAAAATCCTAAAGCGATAATTACTTAAGAATGCTAAACATTATAATGATTTATGCTAATGAAAGTTAGATGCTATGGAGATAACGATTTGTACTAATGAAGACAAAATCCTAAAGTGATGATTACTTAAGAATGCTAAACATTATAACGATTTACGCTAATGAAAGATATATGCTAAGGAGATAACAATTTGTACTAAGGAAGACAAAATCCTAAAGTGATGATTACTTAAGAATGCTAAACATTATAACGATTTAGGCTAATAAAAGTTAGATGCTAAGGAGATAACGATTTGTACTAAGAAAGACAATATCCTAAAGTGATGATTACTTAAGAATGTTAAACATTATAACGATTTACGCTAATGAAAGTTAGATGTTAAGGAGATAACGATTTGTACTAAGGAAGGAAGAATCCTAAAGCAATGATTACTTAAGAATGCTAAACATTACAACGATTTACGCTAATGAAAGTCAGATGCTAAGGAGATAACGATTTGTACTAAGGAAGACAAAATCCTAAAGTGATGATTACTTAAGAATATTAAACATTATCACGGTTTTAAACCATTTACCTCATTTAATTGCAGTTCGCCTAAAATGAACTGAGCATTTTCCTCCTTGATATTTATTGAAGCCCACTGGCCGATCTTGGGAAAACCACAAACTGCAGGGCCATACTGAGGATGCAAGGCGACAATATGCTCACACGTCCAGGCCTACAAAAATAATATATTACTAAAACTATAACCTTCAATGAGCTTAGTCTACAAGTACTAAATATGTAATAAACAAGTACTAATTTTGTACCCTTACTCGTATGGTAAAGTTGATTGTACAAGTGTGTGAGCATAGCAGCAACCCATGCCCAGTTGTCGACTTCATCTAAGTCTTTCAGGAACTGCAGCCACAAGTAACTTATTCTCCAACCAGAACAATCGGAAAATAAAGTAAGTCAAAAAAAATAAAAAAGAAAGTTGTGCAACTCTTGGTCAGATGCACATGCAACGGACCGACCTTCTCATTTATTACAGAAAAAATAAACTTTCAACATTGAGCAATTGCCTCCACCAGAAATAAACTTACGTCATTCCTCCATTGACAATCCTAGAAGGGTCGTGCAATTGTCCCTTGGGTTATAGTTTGAATCCCTTGTTAGGACAGCACTTTCATGGTACTTGCGATCCGTAATCTGTGTCACATCTTTTAGGGTCATGGTCATCTCAAAACCCCCAAACTGGAACGTGTTTGTCTTATGGTTCCACTTATTGCCTAGGTGGGTCATGGTGTTCCAACAATTTTCAAAATAATGTTGGTCTAGAAGGCTGCCGAAGTGCATCTTTCGTAATCAGTCCTTCTGATATTCACTCAGCTTTCTGTACCACAACAGCACTACCCACCACTGACACCGCCTTTTCAGTTTTTCACATGCTGCTCTGCTTCTCTTTTGACCTGCTTGTAACACAAAATATCAAATCACAATTAATTAATATACATAATAATCGTTATCGCAGTAATCGCTATACATAGTAATTGCTATACATAGTAATCATTATAACAGTAATCGGTATATAGAATAACCGCTATACATAATAATACATACAACAGTATATCACAACATCCAGCAGCGATTAATGTACCTTGGTCACACTTTTCTCCTCTCCATCCCCTCCCTTCCTCTGCTTTTGTACTTCTTCCTTCCTTCGCTCTTTCGCGACCATCCTCTGCTTTTTTTTTTCTTTCCTTCTCTTTGTCTTGCTACTTCTTCCTTTCTCTTTCCTTCTCTTCCTCGTCCTCCTCCTTTTTTTGTCTTTCCTTCTCTTCCTCGTCCTCCTTCTTTCTTTCTCTTTTCTTCTTTTCCTCATCCTCCTTCTCCTTCCTTTGCCTTTCCTTATCTTCTTCATCCTCCTTCTCTTTTCTTTGTCTTTCCTTCTCTTTCTCGTCCTCCTTCTTCCTTTGACTTTCCTTCTTTTCCTCATCCTAAATTTGCTTCTTTTAACTTTCCTCTTCCTTCTTCTTCAATTGTCTTTGCTAAACTTCTTCCTCATTCTTCTTCTTCAATTGCCTTCGATTCTCATCCTCCTCCTTATTCTTCCTTTGCTTTTTCTTCTTCTCCTCCTCCTCCTCCTCCTCCTCCTTTTTTTGCCTTTATTTTTCTTCCTCCTTATTCTTCCTTTGCTTTTCCCTCTCCTCCTCCTCTTTTTTCTGCCTTCGCTTCTCTTCCTCCTTCTCTTTATTCTTATTTTGTCTTTCCCTCTCCTCTTCCTCCTCCTCATCCTTTTTCCTTCACTTCTCTTCCTCCTCCTTATTCTTCCTTTGCTTTTCCCTATCATCCACCTCCTCCTTCTTTTGCCTCGATTTCCTTTGCTTTTTTCTATTATCCTCCTTCTTCCTTTCCTTTTGCTTCTCTTCATCATCAATGTTCTTCTTTTTCATCTGTACTTCTTCCTTATCATTCTTTGTTGGATTATCATCTTCAATATCTGACGGATTAGGCTCTTCTCTATACTTTACCAGCAATTGCTCTCTTTTCTTTATCATTCTCAATTGTCATTATTTTGTAGTATGCTTTTAATTGCTCATACAAAGCATATTGTTCGACGATTTTGTTAAGAGATTTTCCCTTTAACGATGAAGTGTCTTTGGTCTTACGAATGTAAGCCACTAGTAACCTGCACAACACAAAAAATCACTAAGATGACAAAGGGTGATCCGACGAAAGAAGAGGGAGCGTTAGATTTTTTTGGAATATTTATGGGGTAATATTGTGAGGATCTTCTTTTATAGTAGAGGATTTTAATGCTTATGGGACCCTCCAAAGATTTTATAATAAAATAACATATACCTTAAAGTGGTTCATGTTTTAGACGGTTTACGCAATGACGTCTTTGTCGGCCACAAATCGATATGAAAATTTCTGTTGATAGCTTATAAATTGATATACAAAATCAGGATAGAAATCATATTAAGAATCAAAATAATATCTTAAATTGATATCAAGAATCAGCATAGAAATCAATATTAAGATTCAGAACAATATCTTAAATCGATTTGGAAATTCGTATTGATATCTTAAAAATCGATATTTAGAATCAAAACAATATCTTAAATTGATATTAAGAGTCAAAATAATATCTTAAATCGATATTAAAAATCAACATGGAAATAGGTTTAGGGTTTTGGGTTAAAGGATTTAGGGTTAAAGGGTTTAGGGTTTAGGGTTAGGGTTTAGGTTTAGGTTTAGGGTTTAAGGTTTAGGATTTAGGTTTCAGGGTTAGGGTTAGGGTTAGAGTTTAGGGTTAGTGTTTAGGGTTTAGGGTTTAGGATTTAGGGTTTAAGGTTTAGGGTTTAGTAATATATTGTTATCATTGCAAAATTTTTCCCCTTTCTTGCGAGAGAGAAACGAATTTTGCGAGTCAAACTCGACCAAAGTTTTGAAAATTAATTTTGAAAATTACTCGCCTCCATTTTGAAAATTTGGGGGAAAATTCCGTAGAATGGGATCTGCCTATCGGTACGAGGTTCGACCGTTCTTGGCGCCTTTACCAGGGGTAATCGAACCAAGAATCAAATGTGTGCTTTGACTAAGTTAAATTATATAAATTATGCTCTATTTTCTTAGAATACACAGAGAATCAGGCATGTTTTATGGAATTTTGAAAAGATGCAAGTTTTGAGAAATATGATGTTTGTTTGGAAAATTGAAATGTACTTGAAAAATGAATGGAAAAGTGCTTGAAATTGGAATTCCTGGGAAAATCATTAAACTTCATTAGAAATCAGAAATTTGCATTGAAAAATGATTTCTTAGGAAAAGTTGAACTTTGGAAAATCGATTTTGAGATTTAGATTGCTTTTCTCAGGAAATAGATTTGAGAATTCTGAGAAAATTAGGGATTTCATTGGAAAATGACTTTTGAAATGGAAAATGGATTCTCAAAAAAATGGAAAACCTGAGAAAATTGATTTTGAGATTGAAAACTTAGAATTGAGAATGTGGAAATCTTGAAAAATCATAATTTGAACTTGAAAAATACTTTGAAATCTCATTTGAAAATTTAGAATTCTGAGAAAATCAAATCCTGAGAAAGACTTGGAAATTCTTGAGAAAAATTATTTTTCTGAAAAGGAATTGGGAAAAGAGTTTGAAAATAATGCAAATTTGATAAATGAATTAATTTGAAAGAGAATTCTTTAAGGAATTGGGAAATCTTTTTTGAGTTTTGAGAAATGCAGTGCATTTTTGAAGTTAGCCTAAGAGTGTAGGCTGAATGTGGCTAATACAAAGATCATAAATCTTGGTTTTCTTCGTATTCTGACTATGGCCATAAATACGAATCCCACCGAGTTTATAAACTCCATAAGAGCTTGTGCATGTGCCATTCGTTTCAACCATAGTGGATTTGGAAAATGTGTATGAATGATACATTCAGATATTGAAATTTTGCTGAAATCAAACTATATGCAATGCAGTCTTATTCTAAGCAGAAATGTAAATTCTTATTCCAATTATTACATTGCTTTTTACATTGAAGTGAATAAAACAAATAAATAAAATGGCTAAGCCTTCCTCTTGAATGTTCCTGCAAAACTAGAAAATAATGTTAGCACAGAAATGTATGTTTTTATGAATTTATCTAAAAATATTGGAAATTATCGGATATTATTCAGATACAAACCCAAATTCATACCCCCTTTGATATAAACATGAGAAATAATGAATAAATTTTGAAAATAAGCTTGGAAATTTGAAATTAGGGTCAAAATGACCAAAATACCCCTGATGACCTTGAAATGAGGGTTTTCTGAAAGAAATTTTTGTAAATTTTGGAAATTTGAAAATCAAATGAAATAAATCAAACATAATATGATGAAATATGAAGATATGCATGAAAAATTATGGAATTAGAAATTGAAATTTCAAAATTATGGTCAAAATGACCAAAATGCTCCTAATAACAAGACTATGGCCTTGAAACCAGGGTTTTCTGAAATAAATTTTGCAAAAATAGAAAATATGAAATGCAAATGATATTGAAATTAACCCTAATATAATTATATATGCTTGTGTACATGAATAAAACCCTAAAATGGCAAAAATATAATAAAATATCACATTTAACTTGATTTTCGCTTGATTTCGCTTTTGAATTTAAAAATAAACTAACATGCAAAGCAAATGAACTTGGATTTGAGCTAAATTTGGCATGGACACCTAGACTAACCTTAAAAATAGAATAGAGCTCGAAAATTTAATTTTTGTATTTTCTTAATATGGAAAATAGCTAAAATTCTAAAAAAAACAAAAATTTGCCTAAAATGCTGATTCTAAATGGGATTTCAGATATCAAACTTCCATAAAAATGTCCCAAATTTTATGAGATGACAAAGGACAGTTAGGAAAAGATTTTTACCTTTTACATATTCTGGTTTTCACCTATGGTCGGAGTTGTACAGCTCTGGCAAGTCGGATCGGAATCTGGCAACTCTAGGATTTAAGGCAAACAGACATGTTTCGGAAGAAAATGTGGGGAAAATATCAGACAGATGGAAAAATGGCTGAAATTGTGGAAAAATGTCTCTGACAAATAGAGGTAAATTTAATTTTTTACAGTATTGGGATTCAGGTTACGGTTTGGAAAATGGCACACTGTTATCAGAGACCTAAATCTCTGAAATTTCTGGATATTGGAATCTGTTAGACAAAAAAGATAAATCTGGGAAAAATACTGGAATAATCCTAAAAATCTCCAAATTTTGTGAAATGACAGAAAAAGTGGTCAGTAACAACTTTCGTGTTTAAAGTTTTTGCATTTGGGCTACGGGTTTAGTGGACACAGCACGTTAGGGTCTGTCTATACCCTGACAAGGAAAAATCGAGATTTTCCCAAAGGTTTGGGAAAATTGATTTTTAACAGAGGTCAAATCTGCTTGTAAAGATCTCAAAATTTCCATATACTTAGTAGATTCTACCGTGAATCTACCCTAATTTTTAGGGGGATATTTGGATCTTTCATGGGGGTGATTTCGGAGGTTTTTGTCTGCTAAAACTGGACTTGAAATTTCGGGAAATGAGAAATCCTAGTTTAGGATTTGATTTATTAGAAAGAGTTACAAAATCCAAACGAATCTAGGTTTTTGGCAGAGAATCACAGACGAGTAAATATAACTATCCTAATTTTTTTAAAATTTTATGAATAAAAAATTATGCACGAAACAATGATGGGACTCTGCACAAAATCAAGACCTATCTAATTGAACATGCATTATGATACTAAAGTGATAATATAGACTAAATATAAAACCTAAAACTTGTATCTAGCATGGAAATCAATAAAATAAAAGCAAACCGACGGGGGTATGAACCTTATTTTAATGTGGCCAAAGGAAGGAGAGTTCTTACTCATGTATCGGGTGGATCCTCTTTCCTATATAGCTTGGATCATGAGATGCAAATGCTTTCAACCATGTAAAAAAAATAATAATAACAATATTATTTCAACTAAAATCTACATAGCCTAATGGAGTAACTTGGGCTTACCTTCAATTAACTTGAGTTGGCTGGGGCTGGAGAGGGGATTTGAAGGAAGAAGGATGGCTGGAGCTAGACACCGGTAGGAAGTGGCTACAAAAGGGGCGCTGACTAGAGGAGCTTGGATGCACCAGCTGGAAGGTATTGCTGCTGCCTTAGTTGGAGTAGCCGGAAGGATGAAGTTGCAATAGTTGAAGGAAGGAATGCTGTGGAGGTGGCTGAGATTGCAGTTGTAGCTGTCACCAAGGAGAAGCTTCTCCAAGGCTGCAATGGTGATGGAGCAAGGAAGAAACCACTGCTATGCTGGAGGTTGGTGATGAAGGGGCTGCAAGAGGGAGTCGGCACCTTGTTGGAGGGTGAAGGTAGCTGCTGAAAACTTGGTTGAAGGCTGTTGTGTAGAAGAGGTGAAGAGAGAGAGAGAGAGATCATCCACCGTCAAAAGCCCCTTTTCCCTTTTTATTTTTTTTTTTGGTTTTATAACTTAGGTTTTAATTGGCCTCTACCTAGGGTTTAATGAGACAATGAAAGAGGGAGAGAAGCCTTTATGTGAATGACTGGGCAAGAGGGAAAGGAAGGAAGGAAGGAAGGGAAGAAGGAAAGAAAAGAAAGGAAAGAAAAGAAAAAAAAGGAAAAAAAAAAGAAAGAAAGGGAAAAAGAAAGGAAAAAAAGAAAAAGGGAAAAAAGGGAGAGGGGGCTGGAGGTTTGGGCGACCCCCTTGCGGGTCCCACCTTAGGTAAAATAAATAAATAATAAAAACAAAGGAAATAAGGAAATTGTAATTTTTTTCTTTTTTATATATAAATTAAAAAGGCAAATACAAATGGATGGGCCATCTCAGAGCAGGTCCCAATTCCACTTTTGAAATTCATTTTGACGATTAGAAGGGTAAAATAATCTTTTCAAAAAAAATCTCAGATGAAACGAGCGATTTTTTGGCAGTTTTTGAAACGAGCTTGGATTTTGAAGTTCAATACCCCATTGCGAAGCAAATCCAGTATAGAATTTGAAAATTAGAGTTTGAAATAAATCCAAATTATTTTTCTCGAGAAAATATTTCCAAATTTAGACTTTCGGTGGTAAAAATGTCAATTTTGGAAACCTAGGGTTTGAAATTGATTTCTGAAAACTTTTAAAACTCGATCTGGATTGAAATTTATAAAACTGGAGTTTTGGACTTCGAAAATGAAATGAAATGTGATGAAATGTTATGAAATGCTGAGAAATGATATAAAATGATGAGAAATAACATGAAATGTTATGCGAAATGCAGACCCTGAATGAAGAATTTTGGATGTTAGACCCCGATTGACAGTCGTACCAGTTTAAAAAGCATTAAAATTGATAAAATTTGTAAAATGGTTGAAGAAATGGTTTTCAGGCCCTACCGAGCTAGAGTGACACTGAAAAATTGGGTTTAAACTAATTTAAAGTAAAATAAACTGGATTGAGCTGGGTTTTAGGGTTTCAGAACTCAACTGGACTGACAAGGCACTGACTCAACTGACCTTTCCGATTAAATTTTCAAGAAAAGCTGTCATTTTAAGAGAAATGATACGGAATGGTCACTGGAGTGAAGTGAATTACAAATCTGAGCTGGGTTTGAGCTAGAAAAAAGATCAGTAATACTGACATGAACTAAAATAAAAGCTCGAACACTAGCTCAATTGACTGAACTCAGCTCAATTTCAGCTGAAAGAGCTAAAACAGGCTAAAATGGGCTCCTAGACACTTTGAAGTGTATTTAAACTGAAACTGGAGCACTTAAACTTCTGATGAGCTCAAGTTAGACTCTGAAGAATATGACTAACTGTGAATGACTGACTTAGAGACAATTGGCTTGGATTTGAGTGAGAAATGAGCTCATTTCTAAAGAAATGATCCCATTTTGGCAGGAATGGTCAGAAATGGAAATGGTTTGTTCATTGTATGCTCAGATGAGCTTGAAATGACTGATATTCTAATTGTCCTGAACTAACCAATGAGCTTGGTTGACTCCGACTGACTGGGGTCCGGGATGACCTAGGGGTAAAATGGTAATTTTCCTAATAAAAATGGGTAAAGTGGTGATTTTCTGAAACTGACTCGGGGTTTGACTCCTACACTGACCTAATAGGGTTGGCATTGCACGAGGAGGGTTATTTGAGCATGGATGAGGAAAATTTGGGGTGTTTACAGATGCTCCTCTTTGCTACTAAGTCGGCTTGAAGACAAGCTTAGTGGCAAAGAAAAACACACCAAATTTGGGCTATAAAAATGCCCCAGTTAGAAGGATCTGACTGGATATGAAGAAATTAACCCTGATGAAAATGGTAGATATGAAATGGATAATGAAGAAGAAAAATTTACTTCAAAGAAGTGAGATTCAGGTTTTGCCCTTAACCTGGATGGGACGGAAAATACCTTGTGTAGAAACGAAGCTCAGGTTTGACCCTTAACCTGACCGGGAAATGAAATACCTCATCAAAATGAGGCTCAGGTTTAACCCTTAACCTGATTGAGAAATGAAAATGACGGGATTCTCGAAAGAAGAACCCATGATGGAGCCTTCAGACTTCCGCACAATGAATCCGATAGGGGTTTTGCAAAAGGATGAAATTGGGGTCCCTAAAGCTTGAAAAGGGGTTTGATTTTGGGTGTCTCATTGCTGAGACTAAATAACTTTTGAAATTGATAAACTTTTGCGAGAAAATGATTGGTGGCTTAACCTCAAGCCGAAATTGAACTGTCTATGGTAGGACAGTGGGGACACAGGGAAGTGTGTGAATCTGAGAGCCCATGCACTCAGATTATACCAACAGAAGGGCAGGAATCTTGAAAACTCCCATTATCAAGTCCTAAAAGGGATAAGAACTGATGTCAGGATGCACCAAAGATGAACCTCAAGCTCTCGCTTCACGTCAGGATAGAAAATATTGTCAAAATGTTGAAAAGTTGTTGATTCAAAATGATTGAAAGTGATGCACAATGGTGCGAAAATATTCCCTCTTTTCTACCTGAAGTATTACCTCTGATTGGGCTTAACTTCGTAGAATCAAGATTCAAATTCAAATTGCTTGCGATTGGCTTTCTTTTAAGGAAGCTATCAATTTCTTTGATATGAGCAGGAAAGAGAGCATTCTTGATATTGTGAAAGCAATTGGTGAAACAACATTGATAATAGAATTTCATAAATTTTAAAGAGGATTCTTGGCATATTTGGCAGTCTGATATCCTGAGATTCTTTTCTCATGATGATCTTTCCGCCCACTTTTTTTTTATTGGTAGAATTAGAGCTCTCGCAGAAGGCAAACACTCAAAAGAAGCCAAAACATGAAGGTTGGAGATATGACCGCCAATTTACCCCATTAGATCAGACACTCGAGAGCATGCTCGAGTATATGTTGCCCAAAAATATGGTCAGACTTCCAAAGGCTGTCGATCCTGCACTCACTTCGGGGAAATGGAAGAATAAATTCTCCAAATATCACCGAGCATTGGGGCATGACATAGAACATTGCTTTGACTTCAAGAACATCGTGCAAGATTGCATCGACAAAGGATTGCTTGTAAGGGCTGAGTCAGAAGATCAATCAGCTATCTTACTTGAACCCAAAGAAGAATGATGATACTAATGCTCTCATCCTTTCCATCTTACTTTTGTCATTTTGAAAAGAAGATGTAGCCCCAATTCTTATATCAGTTTATTTTTTTAGTACATCAATAAAACATCAATTTGCCTTGTTTCTCTTGCAAGATATCTTTCACAAGGAATGACCTCTTCAAAGTCCCTCCAAAATCAATCAAAAGTCAGAAAGCATTCTTCAAATATCAATTACTTATCCTTTCATCCAATCTCTCACTCCCCATTACACTGAGGCATTATTCTGAAAATTGTCTTCAAAACTTTCTGTATGCAGGCAAGATCAAATAAATCTCTCATTTTGCATGCATGTGTATCCATTACATCATTTTGGATTCATTTACATACATTTGCATTCATTTGCATTCGCATGCATCCATTTCGCATCTGTATCAAACACCCATTCAGGATAAGGGATAAATACTTGAGACCCCGACAGTTGTCCAAGACATCGCGAGGGTGAAGACTAAAAATCTTCTATCAAAATCAATTGGTAATTTTTCAAAAAACCAGTGTTCCTGCTGGTAATTTTTTGAAATCCAGTATCTGGGCTGGTACTTTTCCAAAATCCAGTGCTCCTGCTGGTACTCTTTCAAAATTCGGTGCTCATGCTGGTATTTTTTTCTAAATCTTGTTTTTCTGGTTGAATCTCTTAAATCTGATTTTAATTTTCTTCCTAGTCAATGTTTCCAAATCCAATTTATATTGGTCTAATTTTTCCTTCCTTCAGATCCTAGAATTGGTCTAGAAAATTAGAGTTCCGACTCGAGTTTTCTTCCAAATCTAATTCAAATGTCTAGAATTGGTCTAGAAAATTAGAGTTTCGACTCGAATTTTCTTTCAAATCCAATTCAAATGTCTAGAATTGGTCTAGAAAATTAGAGTTCTAACTCGAGTTTTCTTCCAAATCCAATTCAAATGTCTAGAATTGGTCTAGAAAATCTGAGTTCCGACTCAAATTTTCTTCCAAATCCAATTCATCTAGTTTTCTTTCCTTCAAATGTCTTGAATTGGTCTAGAAGATTCGAGTTCCGATTCGAATCTTCTTCCAAATCCAATTTAGAATTGGTCTAGAAAATCCAAGTTCTGACTCGAATTTTTTTCCAAATCCAATTCATCTAGTTTTCTTTTCTTCAAATGTCTTGAATTGGTCTAGAAGATTTGAGTTTCGATTCGAATCTTCTTCCAAATCCAATTCAGAATTGGTCTAGAAAATCCGAGTTTCGACTCGAATTTTCTTCCAAATCCAATCCATCTAATTTTTTTTCCTTCAAATGTCTTGAATTGGTCTAGAAGATTCGAGTTTCGATTCGAATCTTCTTTTAAATCCAATTCAGAATTGGTCTAGAAAATCTGAGTCCCGACTCAAATTTTCTTCCAAATCCAGTTCATCTAATTTTCTTTCCTCCAGATTCTAGAATTGGTCTAGAAAATCCGAGTTCCGATTCGAAGCTTCTTCCAAATCCAATTCAGAATTGGTCTAGAAAAATCAAAGTTTCGACTTGAATTTTCTTTCAAATCCAATTCGCTTAGTGTTCCTATAATGGTTTGAACTTCTACTCAAACTATCCTGTAAATTGGTCTAGAAAATCTGAGTTCCGATCCAAATTTTCTTTCAAAATCCAATCCATCTAGTCTTTCCTTGAAGATTTGAATTCTGATTCAAACCTTCAGACCGAACCCAGTCTTAAATCGGTCCGGTTAAATCCAATTTTCAAATTGGTCCTTTTATGAAATTCAACCTCGCCTTGGTTGTCTTACCAAATCTCGTATTGGTAATCTTTTAAAATCTGGTACTCGTACTGGTAATCTTTTTAAATATAGTGCTCGTACTGGTAAATCTTTTGAAATCCAATGCTCGTATTAGTAATCTTTCAAAAACCATTGCTCGTACTGGTAGTCTTTTAAAACCCAGTGCTCGAACTGGTATATTTTCAAAATCTGATGTCTATATTGACACATTTTCAAAAACCGGTAATCATACTGGTATTCTTTCAAAATTGAGCACTCTTGTTAGTGTCTCACTGGTTGGCCATGTCAGTCGACCTTTTAGGTTCAGTTTTTGTACTGATCATTCAACTAAATTCAAAATTCCAATTTTCAAATTTCCAATTTCGACCTTCGGGTCAACCAATTTCCAAATTTCCAAGTTTGACCTTTGGGTCAATCAATTTCCAATTTTGACCTTTGGGTCAATCAATTTCCAATTTTTCATTTCTAAATTCCAAATTCCAATTTTCAAATTCTACCTTCCAATTTCGACCTTCGGGTCAATCAATTTCCAATTTCCAAATATCAATTTCCAAATTTCCAAATTTCTAAATTTCTAAATTTCTAATTTCAAATATCAAATTTCAAATTTCAAATTTCAAATTTTCAAATTCCAATTTCGACCTTTTGGTCACCCAATACCAATTTCAATCATTTCCTCTTGCGAGAGACCCTTTGTACAGGGAGAGTTCAAGGGAGCTTGTTCTTTTCGCATGCTATCCTTTGTTCACCTAGCCTCTTTTCACGGAGAGTTTGAAGGGACTCGTGTCTTTGTGAACCGTTTGCAAAACAAATTTCCAATTTCATATAAGGAACCCTTAGTTCAGGGAGAACTTCGACGGAAGTTCGCTTTCCTTGTTACCCCAATTACATACTAGGCCATTTCATCATGAAGGACCCTCTTTTTAGGGAGAGTGTGATGGACTCGTTTTTTCATGAACAATTCACCGACCTCACCATTATCGGCCCCCTTTCCATAAGAGAAGCCCAATGTTAGGAAGTTTTGACGAAAGCTTAATTTCTCTTCGAAAGTTCATGTTGCAAACACCTCCTCTTCAGGGAAGAGAGGAGTAATTCTTATTTCCAATTTTTGAATCTTCTCCTTTGGGGAAAGGAGAAGAAAATTTCTATCATGAATGCGTTGAGTCGTGCTTCAGATGCTCGCTTCCACAAAGGATTAAAAGAAAATTTTGTCAATTTGTCATTAAATATTTCAAAAAATCTTTATTGCACAAAAACATTACTTCAGAATACCTCCAGTATTATTTCTGAAAGGACAAAGCTTTTGCGAAAGAGGATTCAAACATCAAAATCATTCTATTGGCCAACCAAAGAGATGCATAATAAATCCGTGATATGGCCAGCAAAGAAAATTCAATATTGTTGCAAAGCCATAAGTGATTGATATTGATCGCAGTCAATGGCACATTTTCAAAGATTATTTATGAAAAATAAGGCAGTCAAAATATTCTAGGTGATACAGAAAAATCCATTCAATTTTCATATCTCCTCAATCACCCAAGTTGCAATTAAATATCTGCAAAAGGGATCTCTCAATTGTCGTCAAGATGAAGACGAATTATGCGAGTTAGATTCCCAGAGCCAAAGAAGATTTGGATCATCTTCGAGATGAACGAGTTTGTGACGGATCCTTCCAGGGAAAGTTCAGAGCACCGTCAAGATGAAGGCGACTGCGATGAGCCTCCCGACAAACCCTAAAGGATATTTAATTTCTGCTATCATCAAAAGATTTCCAACCAAAGAACCAATAACCGTCAAAATAATCCCTGAGAGAAAAGAAGGATCGGAACATCTCTGAGATGAAGGAGTTTGTGATGTACCTTTCCAAAAAAAAAGAGAGAGAGAGAAAAGTCTGGGCATCTCTAAAATGAAGGATGATGTAATCCCCAAAAAAACCCAAGAGAGCTCCAATTCTACCAAGAAAAGAAAAGAAAAAGAGTGCAGAAAGATTATCATGAGAAAAGAATCCAAGGATATCAGACTGCCAAATCTGTCAAGAATCTTCTTTAAAATTTGTGAAATTCTATTATCAATATTCTTTCACTGGTTGCTTTCATAATATTAAGAATACTCTCTTTTTTGTTCATATCAGAGAAATTGATAGCTTCCTTGAAAGAAAGTCAATAGCAAGCAATTTGAATTCGAATCTTGATTCTACAAAGTCAAGCCCAGTCGGAGGTAATATTTCACGTAGAAAAGAGGGAATATTTTCAAAACAATATGCGTCACTTTCAATTATTTCAAATCAACAATAATTTTCAACATTTTGACAATATTTTCTAGCTATCCTAGCGTGAAGCGAGAGCTAGAGGTTCATCTTTGGCGCCTCCTCACATCAGTTGTTATCCCTTTTAGGGCTTGATAACGGAAGTTTTCAAGATTCCTTCCCTTCTTTAGTATAATCTGAGCGTCTGGGCTCTCAGATTCGCACATTTCCCTGTGTCCCCACTGTCCCACCATAGACAGTCCAATTTCGGCTTGAGGTTAAGCCACCAATCATTTTCTTGCAAAAGGTCATCAATTTCAAAAGTAATTTAGTCTCAGCAATGAGGCGCCCAAAATCAAACCCCTTTTCAAGCTTTAGGGACCCCAATTTCATCCTTTTGCAAAACCTCTGTCGGATTTATTGTGCAAAATCCGAAGGTTTCATCAGGGTCTCTTCTTTTGATGATTCTGTTCATTTTCACCCAATCGGGTTAAGGGTACAAACCTGAGCCTCATTTGATGAGGTATTTCATTTTCCACCCAATCAGGTTAAGGGTACAAGCCTGAGCCTCATTCTGATGAGGTATTTTATTTACCGGTCAGGTTAAGGGTCAAACCTGAGCTTCGTTTCTACACGAGGTATTTCCCGTCTCATCCAGGTTAAGGGCAAAACCTGAATCTCACTTCTGTTGAAGTAAAATCTTTCTTCTTTATTCTTCATTTCATATATACCATTTTCATCAGGGCTAATTTTTTCATATCCAGTCAGATCCTTCTAACTGAGGCATTTTTATAGCCCAAATTTGGTGTATTTTTTTTTGCCACTAACCTCGGCCCTATACTGGCTTAGTAGCAAAGAGGGGCATCTGTAAACACCCCAAATTTTCACTCTCATCCAGTATTTATAGATTTCATGTGTCATTGCATATCATTGCATGCATTCGGCATACCATTTTATTGCATTGCATAGCATTGCATGTCATTACATCCCATTTTCGAGATCCAACACTCATGTTTTCAAAATATTAATCCAAATTTGAGTTTTAAAAACTTTTCTTTCGAAATCAATTTTAAAACCTAGGTTTTTAATCAACATTCTGTCATTTGCCATTCCCCAGGATCTTATATTTTGAAATATTTTCTCAGAAAACAATCTGGATTCATTTTAAACTCAATTTTCAACTGATTTCAATTCTTAGATGAGACCCATTTAGGTGGTGTCGCTATTGGATTCCTTTATTTATTAAAAAACTCAAAAAATTTAGAGTTTTAGTTGGATCAAGACTCTGTATTTTCATCTGTTTGAATCTTTTTGAACCTTTTTAAAACACCATTCTGATTTTAAACCAGTTATGGTCATATCCCTTGTCCATTTCCACCATTTTGGCCAAAATTTTAGAGTCCTAGTTGGATCAGGACTCTTTTTCTAGAGTCCCAGTCAGATCAGAACTCTACTTTTTATTATCTTTTCTACCTGTTTTTAGAGAAAACCTTTCAAAATCTTCCATTTTGGCCAAAATCCCAGAGTCCTAGTTGGATTAGGACTCTTCTTCAAGAATCTCAATCGGATTAAGACTCTTCTTTAGAGTTTCAGTCGGATTAGGACTCTGTCTTTTGTCACTATTTTTACCTGTTTTTAACCAAATCTTTCAAAATGAGTCAAAAAACTCAAAGTTTCAGTCAAAACAAGACTCTGTTCAGAGAGTTCTAGTTGGATCAGGACTCTGATCTTGATTTCATTTTTGAGAGAATCTTTCAAAAATCTTTCCATCTATCAAAATTGTCACACTTTTATCAAAGAATTTCAAAATTCTGGGATTTTATCTCAAAGTCCTTATAGAATCAGGACTCTGCCCCAGAGTCCTGATCGAATCAGGACTCTATCCAAAGTTGGTTTTCTCACTTCATTTTCACTGGTTTTCAAAAGTTTTGTTTAAATTTCAGCATTTGCTTATCAGAAAACCAAAAACATTTAGAGTTCTGATCGAATCAGAACTCTTTCTCAGAGTCCTAATCAGATCAGGACTCTGAACCAAAACTTTGATTTTATCCTGTTTTTAACTGTCTTTCAAAATTCTCTCATTTGTTTTCTTAGAAAATCCAAAAATCTGAGAGTCCTAATCCAATTAGGACTCTGTCCTCAGAGTATCAGTTGAATCAAAACTCTGTTTTATTTCAATATTTGTCATTATTTTTACTTTTTTCACAAGTTCTTTCGTTTGTTTTTCAGAAAATACCAAAAAAATCTAGAGTTTTAGCCCGATCAGGACTCCGTCCCAAAGTCCTAATCCAGTCAAGAGTCTGTTTTAGAGTTTGTTTTTGCGTCCAGTTTTACTCTTTTTCATTTGTTTTTCAAAAATTAGGTTATTTTGTAGAGTCTCAGTTGATTCAGAACTCTATTTCAGAGTTTCGGTTGAGTTAGGACTCTAACCCTGACTGCATTTTCTGCTTTATTTTACCATTTTTTGATAAAATCTTTCAAAAAACTCCTTCAATTGGCTTATAAAATCCAAAATCTCAGAGTCCTAATTGGTTCAAGACTCTGGTCCAGAGTTCCAGTTTGCTTAGAACTCTATTTTCAAAACTTTGAATTTCAACTGTAACTTTAACCCCTTTTCCAAATCATTTTCAGTCTTTGTTTCAAATTTTTCCAAACTTCGATGTGGGGGCCCACTCAGTTGGCACCATATCTAGAGGAGTTCTGACTCAGTTAAGACTCTGTACCATTTCAAAACTTTCAATCTCAAAGTCTACTTTTGAATCTCTTATGAAAAACCTCTCATTTTCAAGTTTTAAAATCGTTTTTGAAAATTCAAGTGGGGCCCACTCAGGGTGGCGCCACATTTGAAGAAGTCAAGGCTACACTAGGGTTAGTCATTGTCCTAGTTAGGTTAGGGGTTTTAAGTAGTCAAAATCAATTTTAAAAATCCATTTTATTTAAGTTTTAAACCATTGGTTTTTAAAGGTTTTAAATTCAAGTTTTAAAAAATCAAATATGGGTCCTCACTAGGTGGCACCACATTTGGACTTTTTAGGGTTTAATTAGGTGTTAATTAGGGATTAATTAGAGTCCATTTAGGTTAGAATCCTCTAGGAAAATCGTTGCCCTTAGAGGATTTATTAGAAAGAGTCCTGAAGAAAAAGAAAAACCTCTTAATTAACCCTAATTAAGTGACTTTTTGAAAACCTCTAGGAAAATCGTTGCTCTATTTTTTCTCAAATTTTCGTGGCTTCTCTCTCCTCTCCAGCACCTCCACCTTCCTCCATTGAATCTTCAGCCCCAAGGTGAGTTATTTAATATTATTTTTTTATTTTTTTATTAGTTTTTTATGATTTTATATTAGATTTCACCATTGGCACCTCCCATTTCATGGATTCAACCATAGATTCAACCTCAAGAACCTCAAGTTCAATTCAAGAAGATGATCTAACCCTATTTCATGCTGTTTTCCATTATTCTAATCCATTAGAATCATTTATTGCATTGTTTTTTATATTCTTAACCAAGAAAACATGAAATTTATCCGATTAAATTGATTAAATCCATGGTTTCAAGGGTAAAAGCTATTTCAGCCATGGATTCCCTGTGTTTTATTTATTTTTTTAGCATATTAATGTTTATTACATGTGTTTCATCATAAAAATCAAATTTGATTTGTTGTTTAGAAAAAATTTTATGGTTTTCATGGATAAATCATATTTTTTTAGTGTTTCTTAGATTTCTGCATATTTTAATTTCAGATCAGTAGAAAGCATGTTTGTTCGTATTGAAATATTCATTACAAAATCTTTATTTTTTATATGTTGTCCACGGATATGTAAGTGAGCTACTGTAAAAAAATCAGACATTTTTGGATTCAGAAACCCTGTTAATAAAATACAAAGTCAAATCGGGATTTCTGTTGATTAAAATCGTTGTTTAATTTTAAGCCTAACTTGCAGATGTGTTATTTATCTCATCCGATATTTGATTCAAGATCCGTAAAGTGCAGTAGCTTCATGTTGATATGAGATATTTGCTATAAAATTTTGATAATTTTTTGTCTCCGTTTGGTATTTTTATTCTGTCAAAGAATCAAATTTAAAATTTAAAACTCGTTAGGATCTACCAAAACCTTAATCTGACTTGTACTGATCATAGATCTCAAACCGTAGATCTGATTCATGATCTGTAAAAAAGAGGTACATTATTTTTATGTCTACTGTTCACTACTGAAATTTCAATAACTTTTAAAGAAGTTTTTATTTGTTTCTGTATTTTCAACAAGAAGTATCTGTTTTAACCAATGTTATATTTGTTATATTTAAGTCTGGATTCTCGGAAGAGTTTCTCCCTCATCGAAGATGGTTTTTTTGATCTGTAAAATGGGAAACTTCTTTTTTTTCTGTCTAGTTTACCTATGTAAAAATTCAAAATTTTCTATAGTGATTTGACTTCTGATCCGGGTCTAACACTGAAACTGGTATGTGAACATGGGTAAAAATAGCTTATTTTAGGGTTTTAATGCAATTTTCGAGTTGGAATAATTATAAAAATATATTTTTACGATTTCAATCTGATTTTAGGGTTATAATAAGTGCAGGTACCAATTTTTATGAATTTTGGAATTCATTTGATGCTTGAATCAATCAAATTGCAAAACAGGGTGCCTATAGGATCCTGAAACACGGCCAAAATCGTGATATTTGTGATATTTCTTGATTTTCGTGTATAGGCTTACAATTTTAGGGTTTTTTCATGTTTAAAATCATATTAGGATGTTTCATGATTAATTTTATGTTTTTTGACTTCATTTAAACCCTAAACCTAATGTTTTTTCCAAAATTAATTTCTGAAAACCCTAATTTCAAGGTCGTAGTCTTGCTATGAGAGGCAATTTTGTCATTTGACCTCAATTTCGAAATTCTAAACCCTAATTTTCATGTTTTTAATCATGTCATGTCATGTCATATTTGGTTTAATTCATCCTCATTTGAATTTCAAAACTTGCATTTTACAAAATATCTTTCTGAAAACCCTAGTTTCAAGGTCATAGTCTTGCTATCAGGGGTATTTTGATCATTTTGACCCCAATTTTGAATTTTTAAATCCCATTTTCATATTTATTTAGTTTTATTTCATATTTTATTAAGTTTATATCAGAGAATCATGGAAAAAGGCTTATATCTAGCAAAATCCAGTAATTTCTAGATATTATTGGATAAATCTAGAAAAGCCAACATATCTTCACTAACAAGTTTTCTAGTTTTGCAGGGATATTGAAGACTTTACTTTCCGTTAATTTCTTGTATTTAAATTCAATTAGTGATGTAAATTAAATGTAAACTTTGGAATAAGAATTTCAATTTTTTCTTAGAATAGGATTGCATTGCATATAGTTTCAACTTTGATATATAATTGTTATGTTTGTCATTCATGCACATATTTGCAAATTCACCATGGTCTACACGAATGGCACATGCACAAGCTCTTAGGGAGTTGACAAACTCGGTGGAATTCGTGTTTATGGCCATAGTAAGAATACGAATGAGACCGAGATTTGTGATGTTCGTATTAGCCACATTCAGCCTACACTCTTAGGCTAACTTTAAAATGCACTGCATTTTTCAAAAATACAAAAAGATTTTCTCAATTCCTCAAAACCATGTCTTTCAAATCCATATTCATTCATTTCATTCATTTGCAAATTCCAAATTCAAATCAGAGAAATCAATTTTCTCAAAATTTTCTAAGTCTTACTCAGAAATCGATTTTCTCAAAACTCTGAGTTTTCAAGTGATATTTCAAGTATTTCTCAACTTCAAATCACGATTTTCCAAGTTATATCCTTTATTTCCAAGCGTTAATTCAGAGAAATCCAATTTTCCAAAGTCATTTCAAATTTCTCAGAATCGATTTTCACAAAACCCTTATATTTCTTCAGAAATCGATTTTCACTTTCCCAGAAACATTCTCTCAATCATGATTCACAATTTTCAAAGAGTTTATTTTCCAATAATTTTCCAAGTATTTCAAGTCTCAGAAGCAAACATCATGTTTTCAAATCTGCATTTTGAGAAAATTCATAGCACATGCCTGATTCTTTGTGCATTTAGGAAATAGAACACGATTTAGACAAGTTGAGTAAAGTTAAGCACACTTTTGAGCCTTGGTTCAATTACCCCTGGTAAAGGCGCCAGGAACGGTTGAACCTCGTACCGACAGGCAAGTCCCATTCCTCGGAATTATCCCGCATTTTAAAAACGGAGGTGAGTTATTTTCAAAATCTTTCTCAAAGGTCAGTTTGACTTGCAAAAGTAAAAATTTTGCGATGATAACACCATGGCACTTAAGACTCGTAATTTGTGTCACATCTTCTAGGGTCATGGTGATCTCAAAACCATCTAAGTAGAATGTGTTTATCTTATGATTTCACTTATTGACCAGGTGGGTCATGGTGTTTCAGCCCGTTTCAAAATAATGGTGGTCCAGAAGGTCGCCGAAGTGCATATTTCATAATCGATCCTTTTGATATTCACTCAGTTGTTCAAACCACGACAGAACTACAGGCCACTGACACTGCCCTTTGAGCTTTTCACTTGGTGCTCTACTTCTTTTCTGACCTCCCTGTAACACAAAATAGCATATTATTTGTATCAAATCACAATTAGTCTCATTTATACTTTTACACGTCATTGTACACCATAATCGCTAAATATAATAATCATTGTACATTCGCTATCACTGTAATACCTTGGTTACACTTTTCTCTTCTCCATCCCCTCCCTCCTTCATTTGCCTTTCTTGTTGCTCTATCATTCGCTCCTCCTCCTCCCTCTTCTGTCTTTCTTGTTCTCCATTCATTTTCTCATTCTCCTCTCCTTCTCTGCCGTTTTTGTTGCTCCTTAGCTTTGTCGCCTCCCTCATCTATTTTTCTACTTCTTCCTTCTTTTGTTCCTTCGCCTCCCTCCTCTTCTTTTATACTTCTTTCCTTTCCCTTTTCTTTTTTTCCTCCTCCTTCTTCCTTTCCTTTTTCTTATTTTCCCATCATCGTTCTCCTTTATTTGCCTTTCTTTCTCTTCCTTGTCCTCTTTTTTCTTTATTTGCCTTTCATTCTCTTTCTCGTCCTCCTCCTTTGTAAACACTCCAAATTTTCACCCTCATTCAGTGTTTATATATTTCATGTGTCATTGCATATCATTGCATGCATTCGGCATACCATTGCATTGCATGTCATTACATCTCATTTTCGAGATCCAGCACTTCTGTTTTCAAAATATTTAATCCAGATTCGAGTTTTAAAACTTTTCTTTTAAAATCAACTTTAAAACCTGGGTTTTTAATCAACATTTTGTCATTTGCCAACCCCCAGTACCTTATATTTTGAAATGTTTTTCTCATAAAACAATCTGGATTCGTTTTAAACTCAATTTTCAACGGATTTCAATTCTCAGATAAGACCCATTTAGGTGGTGTCGCTTCTGGATTCCTTCATTTATCAAATTTCTCAAAATTTTCAGAGTCTTAGTTGGATCAGGACTCTATCTTTTTATCCTTTTAAAACATTTTCAAAACTCCATTTTGATTTTAAACCAGTTATGGTCATATCCTTTGTCCATTTTCTCCATTTTGGCCAAAATCTTAGAGTCTTAGTTGGATCAGGACTCTTTTTCCAGAGTCTCAGTCAGATCAGAACTCTACTTTTTACTATCTTTTCTACCTGTTTTTGGAGAAAACCTTTCAAAATCTTCCGTTCTGGCCAAAATCCCAGAGTCCTAGTTGGATTAGGACTCTTCTTCAATAATCTCAGTCGGATTAAGACTCTTCTTCAGAGTTTCAATCGGATTAGGACTCTGTCTTTTGTCACTATTTTTACCTGTTTTTAACCAAATCTTTCAAAATGAGTCAAAAACACAGAATTTCAGTCAAAACAGGACTCTGTTCAAAGACTCCTAGTTGGATCAGGACTCTGATCCTAATTTCAATTTTGAGAGAATCTTTCAAAAATCTTTCCATCTATCAAAACTGTTACACTTTTATCAAAGAATTTCAAAATTCTGGGATTTTATCCCAGAGTCCTCATACTCTACCCCGGAGTCCTGATCGAATCAGGACTCTATCCAAAGTTTATTTTCTCACTCCATTTTCACTTATTTTCAAAATTTATGTTTAAATTTCATCATTTTCTTATCAAAAAACCAAAAATTCTTAGAGTTCTGATCAAATCAGGACCCTTTCTCAGAGTTTTAATCAGATCAGGACTCTGAACCAAAACTTCAATTTTATCCTGTTTTTAACTGTTTTTCAAAATTCTCTCATTTGTTTTCTGAGAAAAACCAAAAAATTGAGAGTCTTAGTTTAATTAGGATTATGTCCTCAGAGTCTCAGTTGAATCAGAACTCTATTTTATTTCAAAATTTGTTATTATTTTCACTGTTTTCACAAGTTCTTTTATCTATTTTTCAGAAAATACCAAAAAAATTTAGAGTTTTAGTCCGATCAGGACTCTGTCCCAGCGTACTAATCCAGTTAGGAGTTTGTTCTGAAGTCTGTTTTTACTTTCATTTTCATTCATTTTCATTTGTTTTTTCAAAATTTAGGTCATTTTACAGAGCCTAGTTTATTCAAAACTCTATTTCAGAGTCCTGATTGAGTCAGGACTCTAACCCTGACTATATTTTCTGACTTATTTGATAAAATCTTTCAAAAACTCCTTCATTTGGCTTTTAAAATCTAAAATCTCAGAGACCTAAAATTTCAAAACTCTAGCACAGAGTCCCAATTCGCCTGGAACTTTATTTTCATAACTTTGAATTTCAACTATGATTTTAACCCCTTTTCAAAATTATTTTCAGTCTTTGTTTCAAGTTTTTCAAAACTTCAATGTGGGTCCCACTCAGTTGGCGTCATATCTAGAGGAGTTTTGACCCAGTCAGGACTTTGTACCATTTCAAAACCTTCAATTCTAAGTTCGCTTTTTAATACCTTTTGGAAAACCTATCGATTTCAAGTTTTAAAATTGTTTTTGAAAATTCAAGTGGGGCCCACTCTGGGTGGCGCCACATTTGAGGAGGTCAGGGTTAGATTAAGGTTAATCAGTACCCTAGTTAGTTTAGAAGTTTAGAAGAGTCAAAATCTATTTTGAAAATCCATTTTAACTTTGGTTTTTAAACTATTGTTTTTAAAGGTTTTAATTAAAGCTTTAAAAACCAATGTGGGCCCACACTAGGTGGTGCCACATTTGGAGCTTTTGGGGTTTAGTTAGGAGTGTTAGGTTAGTTAGGGCCTAATTAAGAAAGTCAACAAGCCATACCCAATTAGGAAAAATCCCCCCCCCCCCCTTTAGAGTCCAAAATTTTTAAAACTCTTAAATTAAAAAAAACCTAAAAAAAAATATAAATAGATGCTCATGGGGAGGTCGACCCCTAAGGCTCTCTCTCACCTCTTCCTTGGACTCTCTCTCTCCTCCCAGCTGCTTCCTCCGTTGTTGCAACTTCTAGGTATGGTTTTTCATAATTTTTTATGCTTTATTTGATTTTTAACATGAATTCCACCATTAATGCCTTCCCTTTCATAGAATAAATTATGGAATCACCATCAAGAACCTCAAGATCGGTCCAAAAAGATGATCTAACCCTGTTTTACTATTTTTTCAGGGATTCTAATCCGTTAGAATCGTTTATTACATTGTTTTTCATGTTCTTAACCAAGAAAACATGAAATTTACCCGTTAAATGGATTAAATCCATGATTTCAAAGGCGAAAATAAATTTCAACCATGGATTCCTTGTGTTTTAATTATTTTTGTAGTATATTAATGTTTATTACATGTGTTTCATCATCAAAATTAATTTTGTTTTGCTGTTTAGATAATTTTTATGGTTTTTCATGGTCAAGTCATATTTTTTAAGTGTTTCTTAGATTTATGTATATTTTAATTTCAGATCATTAGAAAGCATGTTAGTTCATATTGAAATCTTTATTGGAAATTGTTGAGTTTTTAATATGTGATACACGGATATGTCATTAAGTTTATGTAAAAAAATCAGACATTTTGGGATTCAAAAACTTTGTTAATAAAATACAAAGTCAAATCGGGATTTCTATTGATTAAAATCGTTGTTTAATTTCAAGCATAACTTGCAGATGCGTTATTTCTTTCATCCGATATTCGATTCAAGATCCGTAAAATGCAGTGGCTTTGTGTTGATGTAGGATATTTACTGTAAAAGTTTTATAATTTTTTGCCTCTGTTTGGTATTTTTTCTCTGTCAGAAAGTCGGATTCATCTTTTAAAACTTGTTATGATTTATTAAAACCTTAATCCGACTTGTGCTGATCATAGATCTTTAACCGCAGATTTAATTCGTAATCTGTAAAAAAAGAAGTTCATTATTTATCTGTCTACTGTTCACTATTAAAGTTTTAGAAAATTTTGATGAGATCTGCTATTCATTTCTGTATTTGTAACTGGAAGTACCTGTTTTAATCAATTTTATATTCGTTATATTTAAGTCCAGATTGTCGGAAGGGTATCTCCCTCATCGGAGATGATTTTTCCAATATGTAAAAGGGAGATTCTTTTTTTTTTGTCTAGTTTACCTCTGTAAAATTTTATGAATTTTCATGGTGTTTTGATTCCTGATTCGGGTCTAACACTGAGACAGGTACAGATCCATTGGCAAAAATAGCAAATTTTAGGGTTTTATGCAAATTTTGAATTAAAATTTTTGTCAAAATTGAATCTTTCTATTTACAATTCAATTCTAGGGTTACAAGGATTGCACATGTCGATTTTTATGAATTTTAGATATCGTTTGGTGCTTGAATCAATCAAATTGCGAAAAAGGGTACCCGTAGGATCCCGAAACACTGCTAAAATCATGATTTTCATGATATTTCTTGATTTTCGTGTATAAGTTCATGTTTTAGGGTTTGTTTGTGTTTAGAATCATATTAGGATGCTTCATGGTCGATTTTATGTTTATTTCAATCATAAATCCAAAGTTTTTACCAAAATTTGTTTCAAAAAACACTGATTTTATGGCCATAGTCTTGCTATCAGGGGCATTTTCGTCATTTGACCTCAATTTTGAAATCCCTAACTTAGATTTTATCATTTTCTATCATATAACATCATATTTGGTTTGATTTATCCTCATCTTAATTTCAAAAGTTGTATTTTACAAAATATCTTTCTAAAAACCCTGATTTCAAGGCCATAGTCTTGCTATCAGGGATATTTTGGTCATTTTCACCCCAATTTCGAATTTTCAAATATCATTTCCATTATTTCTTCTATTTTATTTCATATTTCATTATGTTTATCTTAGTGAATCATGGAAAAAGGCTTATATCTAGCAAAATTCAGTAATTTCCAGATATTACTAGATAAATCTAGAAAAGTCAACATATCTTCACTAACAAGTTTTTAGTTTTGCAGAGATATTGAAGACTTTATTTTCTTGTATTTAAATTCAATTAGTGATGTAAATTAAATGTAAACTTTGGAATAAGAATTTCAATTTCTGCTTAGATTAGGATTTGCATTGCATATAGTTTAATTCTGCAAATTTTAATATTTGATGAATGCATCATTTATGCATATTTTTTACAAATCCACCATGGTCTACACGAATGGCACATGCACAAGCTTTTAGGGAGTTAACAAATTCGATGGAATTCGTATTTATGGTCATAGTCAGAATACGAATGAGACCTAGATTTGTGATCTTCGTATTAGCCACATTCAGCCTACACTCTTAAGCTAACTTCAAAATGCACTGTATTTCTCAAAAATACAAAAGGATTTTCTCAATTCCTCAAAATCAAGTCTTTCAAATCCATATTCATTCATTTCATTCATTTACAAATCCCAATTCCAATTCAGAGAAATCAATTTTCTTAAAATTTCTCAAGTCTTTCTTAGAAATTGATTTTCTTAAAACTCTGAGCTTCCAAATGGTATTTTAAGTATTTATCAAGTTCAAATCATAATTTTCTAAGTTATATATTCGATTTCAAAGTTTGAATTCAGAAAAAATCAAGTTTTTCCAAAGTTACTTGAAATTCCTCAGAAATCGATTTTCATTTTCTCCAGAAATATTCTTTCACCGTGATTCACGATTTTCCAAGCGACATCTTTTTCAAGAATTTTCCAAGTATTTCAAATCTCAGAAGCAAACATCATGTTTTTAAATCTGCATTTTCAGAAAATTCATAGCACATGCCTAATTCTTTGTGCATTTAGGAAATAGAACACGATTTAGACAAGTTGAGCAAAGCTTAGCACACAATTGATCCTTGGTTCAATTACCCCTGGTAAAGGCGTCAAGAACGGTTGAACCTCGTATCGACAGGCGAGTCCCATTCTACGGAATTTTCTCGCATTTTTAAAACGAATGTGAGTTGTTTTCAAAATCTTTTTCAAATGTCGGTTTGACTTGCAAAAGTAAAATTTTGTGATGATAACATCCTTCCTTTGCCTTTCTTTCTCTTCTTCATCCTCATTCTCCTTCATTTGCCTTTCCTTCTCTTTCTCCTTGTCCTTCTTCTTTAATTGTTTTTCCTTCTTTTCCTCCTTTTTATTCTTCCTTTGCCTTTCCTTCTTCTTTTCCTCATCCTCCTTCTTCCTTTGCCTTTTCTTCCTTTGCTTTTTCCTTCTCTTCCTCGTCCTCCTTCTCCTTCATTTGTCTTTCCTTCTCTTCCTTGTCCTCCTTCTCCTTTCTTTACCTTTCTTTCTCTCACTTGTCCTGATTCTTCTTCATTTGCCTTTCCTCTTCCTTCTTCATCATTTGCCTTTTCCTTCTCTTTGTCATCCTTCTTTTTCTTCATCTTTAGTTTTTCCTCATCCTTCTTCATTTGCTTTTCATCCTCAATATCTGGTGGATTAGGCTCCACTCTATAAAATTTCAACACTTTGTCCTTGTCTTTATCATTCTCAATCTTCATTATATTTTGGTATGTTTCATAACGCTCATATATATCGGACTGACAGATCACTTCTCCAGTAGTCATCTCCTCGAACGACGGGGGCTTTTTTGTCTTACGAAGTTTAGCCATTGCTAACCTGCACAACATATAAATTTATATGTTACAATCGCCTTTTCAAGTATATATTATTACAAATTATCACATTCGTTAAACACTCATCAACATTACAAATCATCACAATATTTGGCTTCATAAGTAAACATCATTGTAAGATTTAGTAAACTTAAGTATAAATCGAGGTAACTTCATAAATACACATCGTTACTGCATCAAACGTATAAATCGTTGTTGCTTCAAACATATAAATCGCTACTGATTTAAATGTATAAATCGTTCATGCTTCAAACATAAAAATCATTATAGAAATTGCACCCTTCATAAGTACATATCATTATAACGTTTGGGCTTCATAAGTAAACATCGTTGTACGATTTAGCAAACTTAAGTACAAATTGTAGTAACTTCATAAATCATAAATACACATTGCTACTGCTTCAAACGTATAAATCGTTCTTGCATCGAACGTACAAATCGCTACTATATTAAATGTATAAATCATTATTGCATTCAAAAGTACAAATCGTTGTAAAAATTTAGCCTTCATAAGTACATATTGTTGTAATTTTGGCCTTCATAAGAACAAATCGTGCTAACTATTTTTTGATGCCTAGAAGGTAGATAGGTATAAATCGATTTATTTCAGTATGAAAATAGGTGTTATTTAGCATGAATAGTACAACCAGTTGTAAGATTTAGCATTTAGATTTACAAATCAATTTGTTTATATAACAAAACCTTCAACAAAACTTACCGAAATGACAGGAGTTTTGGTAATCCAACAGTGGAGGAGAAAGTCTCAGAAGGTAGATGCAATCGATGGTGGCAATGATGCTTTCACTGTGCAGACGACGATAAAGGGTACTCTGGCGATAGCAGACGATGGCAAAGGTTACTCTGACGCCAGCAGACGATGATAAACGGTGATCCGGTGGCAATAGATGATGGCAAAGAGTGCTCCGACAACAATAGACGATGGCAAAGGGTGTATCGTCAAATGGAGCTCTTGTTACAACAGATGGTGTATCATCAAAAAGTAATTCAGCGACATCATAGGAGTTTACTGTTTAGGGCCAAAATAGAATGTTTGAACTTTGAAGAGTTAAGATCATCCTCTTTTTTCTAGATGAAGAACATTTTTGTCATTTTCTTGAATCATCATTTCATGACAAAAATGATAGGAAAGAGTACTTAAGTCTTTGCAACTGCACTGAACTCCGATGCTAAGTGATGCCGACATACACGAAGATATGAACCCCAAGTGCTTATATACACTGTGCTCATTCAGAACCCCCCAAACACGCACCTACTTGTTTTTTGGAACATGTAACCTGCTTGGAAGAATACCCTACCTACAGCGACGGGAGAGATGGGATTTATTGAAAACGTTAATAATGAAAATAATTTACTTACCGGGAGATTATTTAATTTTCTTCCCTTGAGGGGTGGGCAATTTTAATTTCTCAACTTTTAAAAAATTACATCCGTAGCTTTTGTCGGTATCCCACTTCCCCCCTGCAGCAGTTCCACTTGGAATCCCTGGCTGTCTGCCTCGAAGTTTAAAGTTGAATGGGAGTGAAAGCAGGCAACCCGTCCACCCACGTGGTCGAGCACACGTCTCACTGACCTGACATCGAGGTGTGCAAAGCCCCTCTCTCTCTCTCTCTTACCACACTCTCATTTCTCCACCTTGGCCTGTTTCCCTTTCTTTCTACCGTTCCCCTCTCTTCCTTCTCATGTCGTTGAAATCATTTACCATAGTTTCTATTTTTTCTCCCAATTTTCTCTAACCCGATTGTACCGCATCCTTTATGAAAACACATGATGCAAACTTTATCGGATCAATTTGATTTGACCTCGCAGATGCATCCAGTATAGTTGGTTCATTCGGAACCACTAAGTTTTTTTTTCGGATTCAGTAGTTTTGAATTTTGGCATAAAAGACATAATTTTTTTGCAATGTAAACCATTGATATTTTTTAACTCTTAAAAGCATTAATTGCACAATAAAGCGTATTTGAACTAAAAACTTTATAGATCATACCAGTAGGGTTTAATCTCTGAGAAAGAAAGAAAAAATTAGCTACACTAAACCATCCTTTTTTAATATATTCTTGACATACAAATTTGAGTCCTATGATATAAATTACATGTTTGGTTTAGTCAAAGACACGTTTGGCACCGCTCGATTGTGATGTATAAGTCGATTATTTAAAAGCTTCAAAAATCAACGGTGTATAATGCACTAAAATTTTGCGATGGAAAAATTTTAAGCTTTAACGTCGAAACCGGTAGATCCAACGAGCGTATATGTGAGGCCAGATCGATCACGTTCACACACCCATAGACAACAACAAAAATAAAATATATAATAACCTAAATAACAGTCGCATCAGTCCGTCCATAACAATCATCAAAATAATTGTGATAAGATAATAGTAAAGGCAACATTAAAAAAAAAAAACTGTGGGAGGAATTATGATGGATGGGTTTTACGGTTCTCCCTGGAGGTACTCTTTCACTCCAATCAACCACCAGATGCGCCTGTGAGTTAAAAAGAGTGATTGCTCTCTCTCGCTCGCTCGCGCTCGCTCGCTCTTGACTCGCAGTGTATGTATGACAGTAGAAAACACAGAGATGGGGGACAAAGTGATTGACGATGTGCAAGATGGGATGCAGTGCAACAACCACCCTTTCACCAACAGCGGAGGGATCTGCGGTTTTTGCCTTCAAGAGAAACTGGGCAAGCTCGTTTCCTCCTCAACCCTCAGCTTCGATTTCAGCAACAACAACCACCGTCTCTCCTCGGATCCGTCTCCCTCCCACCTGCATCACTCATCTTCGTCCTCCCCTTCCTTCCCCATCGAAACCGGGATGGCAGCGGTAGCGCCGATACCACATCTCCCTCGCCTCAAGCACCTCGCCTCCTCGTCCTCCTCTGCTGCTGCTTACAACAAGAAGCTTTCCATGGCTATCCCTTCTCATCCGGGCCATCATCATCATCTCGAGAGGACCACCTGCCCGTCTTCGTCCGAGAAGAAGGTGGGAGCCGCTTCCTCCACCAGCGACGCCGCATCCTCCGCCTCACATGGCAACGCCGTCCTGGCCTTGAAACGAAGCAAATCGGTGGCTGCCAGGCGAGTCCTTGATGGCTCGTCCTGCGCGGTAGAGAATAGCCCCAGAAGGAGCAAGAGCTTCTGGTCCTTCCTCTATTTCGCCAGGAAGAGAGGGAGGGATCGCGGATGCAGGAGGCGGTGGGACGACGGTGTGGTGGGCGCCCAAGACGAAGAAGTGGAAGGAGTAACCACCAGGAGAAAGGGTGTTGGCGATGCGCTGTTTCATCAACAAAACGAGAAGGCATGGGGTTTAGGTGGTGCCCCCGGGAAAGAGAATGAGAGCCCCAACAGCAACGGCTCCTCGTCGTCTTTCGGACGGAAAGTGGCGAGATCCAGATCGGTCGGTTGCGGTAGCAGGAGCTTCTCGGGGGATTTCTTGGAGAGAATCTCCAACGGGTTCGTGGATTGCACACTGAGAAGGGTGGAATCACACAGAGAAGCCAAAGCTTCTAATAATAGGATCGTTTTGCACGGGACCTCGACGGCAGCGGCAGCAGCGGCGGGTAGGATCAAGGAGAGCGTCAAGTGCGGCGGCCTTTTTGGTGGCTTTGGCATCTATTCTTCTTCTTCTTTTTCTTCCTCCTCCTATTGGCTCTCCGAAGATCTCAAAGATGCGAATGGCGGTCGGCTTTCTTCTTGTTCAGGTGCTCCTCCGCCCGCTCCTCATGGTAAGAACAAGAGTTGGAGTTGGGCGTTCGCCAGTCCCATGAGAGCATTCAGACCATCGAGGGCCCCCATCACCGACAAGGAAGGTGAAGATGGCCATCCCAACAATCACAACCGCAGCAGCAGCAACAACAAGGCTCCTGTGTCCATCGTCAACGATGCTGTTCCTCCTTCGATGGTGCCTGTCGGAGGCTAGTCCCTCTTCTTCTTCATGGTGAGCAGATTTTTTTGCTGATTTCTTTTAATGGTGGTTGGAGGTGATGTGTTGGATTGGTGTTTATTTTTTTCATCCTTGGGGTTTTTTTATCTTTTTTCGTGACTTTTGCTTTCCTTGAATTAGACTGTATTCTACTGTATCTACTATCTACCATGAGCAATACATGATTGATTCATCAGAGGGGGCTTTGTGCTGTCAATGCCATCACCTCTTCCGATTCTTTACTCCCCACGGGTCACCATGGAGTGCTCGTTTGACTGCTATCTACTTTCCGGGCCGATCAACCTTTTCTCTCGTTTTAATTATGGCTGCTTGTTCCCATTCTTTATTTTGTGATATCGTCCGAAGACGATTGATTCACAGACTTGGGGTTTCCTTCAAAACCTGAGTTGGCTGCTAGTTTGAAAGGCCTATTTGTTCTTTGTTCATGAGAGAGAGAGAGAGATTGTCATAAGAGATGGATTACATTTTGGGAAAGTCTGCAAGACTTATGACCGTGTCTTTATCTATTGCTTCCTTTTTGCTGATAGGGTCGCTTTAGCAAAGTCTAAAGCAATACGTCGCTCCTAAATCCGTAATAATTGATTTGAGAGCCATGGGTGTCGTCTCTCTCTCTCTCTCTCTCTCTCTCTCTCTCTCTCTCTCTCTCTCTCTCTCTCTCTCTCTCTGTATACTGTATTCTGTAACATGTAGTGCGACGGTGGCCCTGTGCTTGCTGATTTATTTTGTTCTTGTCCTGGTTGTCAACGACCCGACCCATCCAATGCACTCTCAACAATCTATCAAGGCAATTGATTAGAGTCGTCACCAAAGCACGTGCTCTGTTGGGTAGGAGCGAGGGACTCCCTGCTACAGCCTGGCTGCTCTTTGAAGCCAATCCACCCGAAGACCAGTCCATCCATCTAGCATGCATCTCTTCCTCCACAACCGTGTTGACAAGCTGGTGGTGCGAGGTGCCAAGTGCCAACCAACCTAGTGGATGGCCCTCCGCTCCATCCCATCCTATCCCACTTTAATATAGCATTTGTGGCAAACCATTAGCCAACCTCCCTCCCTTAATATAGCATTTGTTCTCGCAAACCTCATTATCTTCGGTTTTAGCCTGAGCGCTGAATGTGCTAACAGCAAACCGTAATGTGTGTTTGGACGATGAGTGTGAATTAGGGCCAAGGAACCTTGGACGGAAAACAGTCCTCCAAGGTTTCTTGGATGCCCAAGAACTCTAAGTTAATGATGAATTTAGTGCTTGGACGTGGTTTTGACCATGTTCGATTTGATCTATCGAGGTTTATTAGAACACAGTTAAAACCATGGCTAAGGTGTGCCACACTGTACCCTGTGCCAAATCCTTTGTCGAATTTTGTCACTTTATGCCTGATTATTAGATGCGTTTGCAGATAGCTCCTAAAACCAGATCAAGCCTATAAAGGATGTTACTTGAAAACTAAGACGCAATGCTAACTTTGGACACGTTTGTTTGGCCCCAAATGAGAGCCATTCTCATTTGCCCCATTTCTGGGATGTAAGCAAATCGTGAGAAAATCATGTTGTGAGTTTCGAACTCACATTTGCGGTCACAATTTTAGTCTGCCACAGTGATACCTAAACGTACCCCCGTGCAATGTTTGTCAGGATCTGAATCGAATTTTTTCAAAACGATTCAGAGAAATCGGCTTGAACTGAATCGAGTGAACTGTTTTGAATCGACCTTTTCAAAATTCTCATAATTTTGCAACTACAAAGACATAAAAAACAAATTAAGAAAAAACATGAAAATTATGAAAATACAGAAACAAGGTAAATGATGAATTACAGGTTCCAATCAAATGTTCTTTGGCTGATGGTCCAAGTTGTTACTAGGGATGCAAACAGGTGGGATCCGGAACAGCTAAATATATGAAGATTTGGATCCAGGTTGGATCTAAAACAGTTGCAAAATCTCCATCCTAGATCCGACCCCCTAGTTGTCACCATGCCTGCCATAAACAATTTAGGTTGTTGCCAACATATTTTTAGGCCATTATCTGTGTGGTGGTGCCAACCTAGGTTGTTGCCCCTATTTTCTTGCCATTTTTACTCTGTTTCATCCAATAAAGGAGGTTTTACCCAAACGAACTTTCCAAAACTATGCATTTTGCAGTTAATCACCTTCTAAAACCTTGAAAGTACTCAAAAACTCAAACTTTTTCATCTCTAAGTTATTCCTAAACCTTTCAGAGCTTAATTTCTTCCCTGAAGCTATCCAATCAGCCAATGTGAGAGCTGCCAATTAGTAGAAACCTTTTGTGTAGTGGCTCAGTGTGGGTTTTGGACCCAGGTATCCACCATGAAAGCTTATTATTTGGCGTCCACAACCTAGTTCAGCCATCTATATATGTGTGTAACGGTGCTCTCATTGTGAGTTTTGAGCGTAGTGTTTCTACCACGAGATTGTTTAGCCCATGCACCAGCTAGGTCTGAATTCTTAGACATAACCTTTCAGAATTTTGATTGTATTTAGAGCTCTGCCAAAATTCTACAGTACTTACCATCAACCCAGTAAGGACTACCTAAGCTTGAGGTGAAATTTGGTTTTTATTATGGTTTATTGTTATAATTGTTAGTTCATTGAAAACGTTTGGATTTTCCCAATATCTTGCCTTTGTTTTCGAGCCACCAATGGTGTTTACATTATCAAGTAAACCTTTTTTTATATTTGAGATTTGAGGTACGATCCTCTGCGTGCTAAAAACCAAATCAAGATGCTGAAGTTTCTATTGAGGCAGATTCCTACTCAGGAGGAAGAAAAACTCCGAATTGAAGGCGTAATACATCTTTCGAAAAGAGACAAGTTCTTAATCAAAAAGCAAGTCCAAATTTCATTACACACAAGAACTTTATTTTTTGCAGTTACAACCTCATTCGGCCACTCTATATGCCTAAGCCGTTTCTAAGGTTTCCTCCCTCGGCCTCAAATGCTGGATCTCGTTGATCATTCTGATAATCTTGAGTAGAACCATCATGAGATTAATTGACCAGAGAGTGGTTTGGTCAAACAAGAGAGAAGTTAAGGCTTTAGATGAAAAAACGAGAGAGTGTTATGGAGTATGTCTTTCTTCCTGGCATTCTAGTCTCATTTTGTTATGGACTCTAGGAACACAACTACGGAAGAATTAATACCTTCTATTCTGAGGTCATCATCCTTAGTTTCATTAGAAAATCTGTGCGCATGCGTGTAGGAAGTCGATTGTATACACTGGGATAGGATGTTTATAACATGAATGCCCTTGGGTTGATTACATACCCAATTTGACAAGAATTGAAGCATCTTTTTGGCTCTCACCATTCCATGGTTCAATTCGCCAAAACTAGCATGTTGACACTAGCCAGCATGCCGCCCTTTTTTTCGCAAATGCCAAGGTAAAACACCCCCGTCACTGACCACACGTTGGCAGGTCTCTAAATGGTAAAACCCCTTAGGTCCCACCAGATCACTGGAGAATACACCCAGCTTTGACCTTCTAGGAAAGGACACCCTTAGTAGATTTTGAACTTGCGACATAAGCTGGGGTTAGGCAGACCCCCACCAGTTATACAACTATACAATTGGGTTTTGAACCTGCAACGTCCCAACAAAAGGTGACGTGCACTAGTTGCTCATACCAGACAAGCTGAGCACCCGTTGGTAACATCCTATCTACTTGGAGATCAAACATTATATAGGCGGTATCTAAAAATTCAAGTAAAAACACGTCTTAAATTATGATGTTTAATATTTAGACATTTTCTAATAACATTAAAAATCAACAGCCTACTATGCACCAGCATTTCACATAAAAAAAATGTTTTTGTGTTGAAACAAATAAATACATCTAAAATGTCCTTTTAAATATACAGAATTTCTACAATTGGTATCCGTTGTAGACTTTGAAGCTTCCTTCGTGGATGTCTCTCTCTCTCTCTCCAACGATACAAACACTAATCCCCAATAAAGGGAGCATGTAGATCACGCCGATGGGGTTAGATTTGTTAAAAAAAAACAGAAATTGCCGCAATTTACACATACAAACAATTATAGAAGTGCGTTTAAATATTGAAAAACTTTTATTATAAGGGTTTTGGATAAGATCTGTTACTAGTTTCTTTTAACTTGGTTATACCATATTACTTGTTCATTATGAAAATCAAACTATTCTAATGGATTGTTCATCAAACAGTCTAAAACATTGTAAACACATGTAAAACCCTTTTTTTTAGCGGCCATAAGGACACCCGCTGAGCATCCTTTGTCCCGAGTCTCCTGACAAAACCTGAAGTCACCTGGATACGGACTCCAACCATTTTCTGTTGTGTTTGCCAGCTTTTATTAAGGAGAACCGGGTAGACATCACATATGCAGGATTTGATGCTTACGAGTTATCAGCAGTCAAGTTGAACGGATATTTTTATAACGAACATTTGAACATAAACATCGTGCCTTGACAATGTGATGAAAGCAATTGATTCCAAGAGTACACAGATGACTAGGAAAAGGCATCAGAGGAAAGCAACTCCTGCAAATATCCAAATTATCAAAATGTTCTAAGTCCAGCCCAACGGATGGCTTTGGTGGGGAAAGAGTGAGTTTCCAACAACAGCAGTACAAGCGAGGCCTGCACAACATGTTTCCGGGAAAGATTAATATCTAGCGAGTGCAAGTGAGCTACACAAAGCGGCTGGTATCAGCAAAAGTTTTCCAAGGAGCAGTATCGTTGTACTGTAGCAAGCTGTTGCTTCCAAGGACTGGGTTATATGGAGTAACGCTAGAGCCCGGAACACTTCCCAAGAGTCCGTTCGACAAAGGCTGAAAAAGGCTTGGGGCTAGATATTCCGACTGGCTCAGACAGCTTTGTCCTAGTGCCAGGGAAGAACCTCCTAACAAAGCTTGTCCCAGCAAGTTTATTTGAGGCGCAACACCAACACCATTTGATAACATAGCAAGATCACCAATATGCCCAAAAGAAGACGATGCCCCAACTGCAGCACCTATCAATGATGATGGGGCTCCCCTATACCAGACTTCAGCACGATCAGCTACTGCTTCTCCCTTGTCCTGGGACCCAAATTCTGGAGCTTTTCTCTTTCGCAAAAGTTTCTCTATGTTGACAGTTCTATCCTTTAGATTCCACTCTGATGCCTCCGATTCAAGATTGTGATCTTCCAAGCACTTGATTACAGCTCTTAGAGCGGCTAGTTGCCTCTCATTCGCTTCAACCTGCAACAGAAAATCATGATAAATGGCTGCAACCTAAAACACAAACAATGGTGATCTGTAATCCTAAACAAGAATCAATTTACCTGAATGGCAGACGTATTGTTTCCATCCCTCCTGAAATTTCTCAAGGCAGTTTTTGTACCAGCCAAGTATTCCTGCAGAAGACCTAGCGGTTGAATCATATCCTCGTACCCAAAGGCATAGGCCAAGTCAACAGCCTCTATCTGCTTCATGCCATTTTTCAGCCAATTGATAACATCTACAGGGAATTATGCATTTAGAGAAGAGCATTAGCACAAAAGCTTGAAACAAATACAAAAGAACATTTGTAATTAGATCTCTACCATTGCAATGCAGTGAAACGATAGCCAAAAACAAAGAACCCAGATTCCAAAGATGAGAAACGGACATCTCGCATCCCTCCACCATACAGAAACACTAAACAGAGCAAAAAATAAGTTTCTACCCATGGTTAACAGACTCGCCTACTATCAGCTAAATGATTGTTGAGGGGAACGCAACATGCATAACCCAGTTGGGTTTTATAGTGTTCATGGCAAGCTTGAGAAAATTCAACTATTCATAACCCATCTTGCTTCCCTTGTCCTGTAGATATTTATAGACTTTCCCCAGTCTTGGGCAAGAAACTGCCAAAGCTAAACTACAATTAGATTAGCTTACATGGAGCATAGTCGTTATGTTATTCCAATTCAGCCTTTGCAGTCAAGAATACTTTAGTAATTTCATATGCTTGAGCAAGAGCTTGATACACTGCTTTTGGTTAGCAATGTTTTGACATTATCATTTGATCTCTGAGTTTTCCGGGACATGACAAATCCCATGGCTCTCATAGCCAGAGCTGCATTCCACTATGTGTCAAGATCTAGCATAAGTCCACAAATAGCCAACTCCCCTAACCATGACTTAGTCTACATGATGGCATGGCCTAAAATGCTGACAACAAATGTGTAATTTAACCCATACTATGGGGTGACAGGACTAGTCTGCTCAGTGACTCATGTAGCCACTCCACCCCCTGTGTCACATATAAGATCATCATAAGAGGCACAGCACACACGACAGTTAGGCTACGCTAATCGATATAGCCACCTCCCCCTCCCCCTCCCCACCCTTCCTCTTCTTTCTCCTTAGGTTGACCATTGCAATGCAGTGAAACGATAGCCAAAAACAAAGAACCCAGATTCCAAAGATGAGAAACGGGACATCTCGCATCCCTCCACCATACAGAAACACTAAACAGAGCAAAAAATAAGTTTGTACCCATGGTTAACAGACTCGCCTACTATCAGCTAAATGATTGTTGAGGGGAACGCAACATGCATAACCCAGTTGGGTTTTATAATGTTCATGGCAAGCTTGAGAAAATTCAACTATTCATAACCCATCTTGCTTCCCTTGTCCTGTAGATATTTATCGACTTTCCCCAGTCTTGGGCAAGAAACTGCCAAAGCTAAACTACAATTAGATTAGCTTACATGGAGCATAGTCGTTATGTTATTCCAATTCAGCCTTTGCAGTCAAGAATACTTCAGTAATTTCATATGCTTGAGCAAGAGCTTGATACACTGCTTTTGGTTAGCAATGTTTTGACATTATCATTTGATCTCTGAGTTTTCCGGGACATGACAAATCCCATGGCTCTCATAGCCAGAGCTGCATTCCACTATGTGTCAAGATCTAGCATAAGTCCACAAATAGCCAACTCCCCTAACCATGACTTAGTCTACATGATGGCATGGCCTACAAATGCTGACAACAAATGTGTAATTTAACCCATACTATGGGGTGACAGGACTAGTCTGCTCAGTGACTCATGTAGCCACTCCACCCCCTGTGACACATATAAGATCATCGTAAGAGGCACAGCACACACGACAGTTAGGGTACGCTAATCGATATAGCCACCTTCCCCTCCCCACCCTTCCTCTTCTTTCTCCTTAGGTTGACCATTGCAATGCAGTGAAACGATAGCAAAAAACAAAGAACCCAGATTCCAAAGATGAGAAACGGGACATCTCGCATCCCTCCACCATACAGAAACACTAAACAGAGCAAAAAATAAGTTTCTACCCATGGTTAACAGACTCGCCTACTATCAGCTAAATGATTGTTGAGGGGAACGCAACATGCATAACCCAGTTGGGTTTTATAGTGTTCATGGCAAGCTTGAGAAAATTCAACTATTCATAACCCATCTTGCTTCCCTTGTCCTGTAGATATTTATCGACTTTCCCCAGTCTTGGGAAAGAAACTGCCAAAGCTAAACTACAATTAGATTAGCTTACATGTAGCATAGTCGTTATGTTATTCCAATTCAGCCTTTGCAGTCAAGAATACTTTAGTAATTTCATATGCTTGAGCAAGAGCTTGATACACTGCTTTTGGTTAGCAATGTTTTGACATTATCATTTGATCTCTGAGTTTTCCGGGACATGACAAATCCCATGGCTCTCATAGCCAGAGCTGCATTCCACTATGTGTCAAGATCTAGCATAAGTCCACAAATAGCCAACTCCCCTAACCATGACTTAGTCTACATGATGGCATGGCCTACAAATGCTGACAACAAATGTGTAATTTAACCCATACTATGGGGTGACAGGACTAGTCTGCTCAGTGACTCATGTAGCCACTCCACCCCCTGTGACACATATAAGATCATCGTAAGAGGCACAGCACACACGACAGTTAGGCTACGCTAATCGATATAGCCACCTCCCCCTCCCCACCCTTCCTCTTCTTTCTCCTTAGGTTGACCATTGCAATGCAGTGAAACGATAGCCAAAAACAAAGAACCCAGATTCCAAAGATGAGAAACGGGACATCTCGCATCCCTCCACCATACAGAAACACTAAACAGAGCAAAAAATAAGTTTCTACCCATGGTTAACAGACTCGCCTACTATCAGCTAAATGATTGTTGAGGGGAACGCAACATGCATAACCCAGTTGGGTTTTATAGTGTTCATGGCAAGCTTGAGAAAATTCAACTATTCATAACCCATCTTGCTTCCCTTGTCCTGTAGATATTTATCGACTTTCCCCATTCTTGGGCAAGAAACTGCCAAAGCTAAACTACAATTAGATTAGCTTACATGGAGCATAGTCGTTATGTTATTCCAATTCAGCCTTTGCAGTCAAGAATACTTTAGTAATTTCATATGCTTGAGCAAGAGCTTGATACACTGCTTTTGGTTAGCAATGTTTTGACATTATCATTTGATCTCTGAGTTTTCCGGGACATGACAAATCCCATGGCTCTCATAGCCAGAGCTGCATTCCACTATGTGTCAAGATCTAGCATAAGTCCACAAATAGCCAACTCCCCTAACCATGACTTAGTCTACATGATGGCATGGCCTACAAATGCTGACAACAAATGTGTAATTTAACCCATACTATGGGGTGACAGGACTAGTCTGCTCAGTGACTCATGTAGCCACTCCACCCCCTGTGACACATATAAGATCATCGTAAGAGGCACAGCACACACAACAGTTACGCTACGCTAATCGATATAGCCACCTCCCCCTCCCCACCCTTCCTCTTCTTTCTCCTTAGGTTGACCATTGCAATGCAGTGAAACGATAGCCAAAAACAAAGAACCCAGATTCCAAAGATGAGAAACGGGACATCTCGCATCCCTCCACCATACAGAAACACTAAACAGAGCAAAAAATAAGTTTCTACCCATGGTTAACAGACTCGCCTACTATCAGCTAAATGATTGTTGAGGGGAACGCAACATGCATAACCCAGTTGGGTTTTATAGTGTTCATGGCAAGCTTGAGAAAATTCAACTATTCATAACCCATCTTGCTTCCCTTGTCCTGTAGATATTTATCGACTTTCCCCAGTCTTGGGCAAGAAACTGCCAAAGCTAAACTACAATTAGATTAGCTTACATGGAGCATAGTCGTTATGTTATTCCAATTCAGCCTTTGCAGTCAAGAATACTTTAGTAATTTCATATGCTTGAGCAAGAGCTTGATACACTGCTTTTGGTTAGCAATGTTTTGACATTATCATTTGATCTCTGAGTTTTCCGGGACATGACAAATCCCATGGCTCTCATAGCCAGAGCTGCATTCCACTATGTGTCAAGATCTAGCATAAGTCCACAAATAGCCAACTCCCCTAACCATGACTTAGTCTACATGATGGCATGGCCTACAAATGCTGACAACAAATGTGTAATTTAACCCATACTATGGGGTGACAGGACTAGTCTGCTCAGTGACTCATGTAGCCACTCCACCCCCTGTGACACATATAAGATCATCGTAAGAGGCACAGCACACACGACAGTTAGGGTACGCTAATCGATATAGCCACCTTCCCCTCCCCACCCTTCCTCTTCTTTCTCCTTAGGTTGACCATTGCAATGCAGTGAAACGATAGCAAAAAACAAAGAACCCAGATTCCAAAGATGAGAAACGGGACATCTCGCATCCCTCCACCATACAGAAACACTAAACAGAGCAAAAAATAAGTTTCTACCCATGGTTAACAGACTCGCCTACTATCAGCTAAATGATTGTTGAGGGGAACGCAACATGCATAACCCAGTTGGGTTTTATAGTGTTCATGGCAAGCTTGAGAAAATTCAACTATTCATAACCCATCTTGCTTCCCTTGTCCTGTAGATATTTATCGACTTTCCCCAGTCTTGGGAAAGAAACTGCCAAAGCTAAACTACAATTAGATTAGCTTACATGTAGCATAGTCGTTATGTTATTCCAATTCAGCCTTTGCAGTCAAGAATACTTTAGTAATTTCATATGCTTGAGCAAGAGCTTGATACACTGCTTTTGGTTAGCAATGTTTTGACATTATCATTTGATCTCTGAGTTTTCCGGGACATGACAAATCCCATGGCTCTCATAGCCAGAGCTGCATTCCACTATGTGTCAAGATCTAGCATAAGTCCACAAATAGCCAACTCCCCTAACCATGACTTAGTCTACATGATGGCATGGCCTACAAATGCTGACAACAAATGTGTAATTTAACCCATACTATGGGGTGACAGGACTAGTCTGCTCAGTGACTCATGTAGCCACTCCACCCCCTGTGACACATATAAGATCATCGTAAGAGGCACAGCACACACGACAGTTAGGCTACGCTAATCGATATAGCCACCTCCCCCTCCCCACCCTTCCTCTTCTTTCTCCTTAGGTTGACCATTGCAATGCAGTGAAACGATAGCCAAAAACAAAGAACCCAGATTCCAAAGATGAGAAACGGGACATCTCGCATCCCTCCACCATACAGAAACACTAAACAGAGCAAAAAATAAGTTTCTACCCATGGTTAACAGACTCGCCTACTATCAGCTAAATGATTGTTGAGGGGAACGCAACATGCATAACCCAGTTGGGTTTTATAGTGTTCATGGCAAGCTTGAGAAAATTCAACTATTCATAACCCATCTTGCTTCCCTTGTCCTGTAGATATTTATCGACTTTCCCCAGTCTTGGGCAAGAAACTGCCAAAGCTAAACTACAATTAGATTAGCTTACATGGAGCATAGTCGTTATGTTATTCCAATTCAGCCTTTGCAGTCAAGAATACTTTAGTAATTTCATATGCTTGAGCAAGAGCTTGATACACTGCTTTTGGTTAGCAATGTTTTGACATTATCATTTGATCTCTGAGTTTTCCGGGACATGACAAATCCCATGGCTCTCATAGCCAGAGCTGCATTCCACTATGTGTCAAGATCTAGCATAAGTCCACAAATAGCCAACTCCCCTAACCATGACTTAGTCTACATGATGGCATGGCCTACAAATGCTGACAACAAATGTGTAATTTAACCCATACTATGGGGTGACAGGACTAGTCTGCTCAGTGACTCATGTAGCCACTCCACCCCCTGTGACACATATAAGATCATCGTAAGAGGCACAGCACACACAACAGTTACGCTACGCTAATCGATATAGCCACCTCCCCCTCCCCACCCTTCCTCTTCTTTCTCCTTAGGTTGACTATTCAGGGTAATCTGAGATGTTTGATGGGTTGATTTGAGTACTAAATCGAGTCTTATTACACCCACATGGTCAGGCACACAAGAGAGCCAACTCAGCCTAATTGATTAAATGGATGCGTGTTGGCAACTATTCTATAACTCCACATAAGTTCAAGAATCTAGAAGGTAGGTGAATTTAAGTAGGATTTTAGTTTCCAGAGTTATCTTAGATATGGATAAGTCTCTTAGAATTCTTAACAAGTTTAGGCTTCGGGTGTTTTGGGACCCTATAAATAAAGGTCTTATTTGCTATTGTAATCAACTTATCCTAATGAATTGAGAGTTCTATTGAGCTATTTGCTTCTTCTGTTGTGGATTCAAGGAATCCTTTGAGCTATTCCCTTTCCTTGTCCTTGTGGACTTAAGGAAGCCCTTGTGGATTCAAGGGATCTTTTCTTTTCCCTCGGGGATTCCAAGAGAGACTTGTAAATTCAAGACTAACACTGCCAAGAAGACGGTGTTCTTTTTTCATGCTTCCAACTACGATATAGACCCAAATGGCAAACATGACCCCAACCTACAACTCTCATACTCATGTAGATGACTTGACAAAAACATCTTGCACCCTTCTAAACTCACCAAATGTGAATAATATGTTAGTCATGCCTTGGGCACATAGTCGGACTTACTTTATTTGTTGTGTGTTGTCTTTTTGTTATTTCTTATAATGCTAGGGGTACTTTAGATATTGTTTTGATTTGTTTGTAGAGACTCAACAAAGAGGGTCGAATCTCATGTGTTTGTCAGTGCTTTTTAATTACCCTCCAAATTCTGTGCTCTCCTTGTACCAGACCGAAGATGGTATCAGAGCAAGGTAAGCATTAACAGGAGAGAAGGAAGTTTCATTTGAAGGCAAAGGGAGCTCTCCTTGATGAGATACAAGGCAGCTACAGTGTGAAACGTGGGGCCCACTTGGTGTCACCCTATAAAATAACAACTGGAATTTGGGTTCAAGTTTTGGTTTTGATACATTTGGCATCCACTAGTACTTTGTTTTAGAAGATTTTAGAGCAAAATCCCAAAGTTTTCAGAGCAGTATGGAGGGAGTTGTGATTTTTCCAAGAATTTAAGGTTTTTCTTGACCTTTCTGACCAGATTTGGGATTTCTCAACTTTTTATTAGATTTGAGGATTTATTCACCTTGAGTTTATTCCTCTAGGGTCCTTTTTGAAATGGAAATTTGAATAACTTGTCCTGGGTATTTGATCAGTTTTGGCTGCGTTTTAGTAAAGTTTTTGTTGGGAATAGACTGGCAGCAGCCTATATTCGTCATTAAAAGTGATTTTCAGATCACTAGTTGTTTTGTGTTGTTTGTGACTGTTGTTTGGTAAGGATTTGGCATGTGTACAGCACCCTATCGACTGTGTTGGATATTGAGGCCTTCTTTGCAGAAGACGAAGAGGCAGCAGTCTATTTTGTGAAGTTTTTATATGAGTTGAGGCCTTCAATTTGAGCAACATTACTGAACTTGGTTGATACTTGGAAGTGAAAGCAAATTGTAAGAGTTGTTTGTTCTGATTGAGTGGTAAGGGTTTGTTGGAATCCCCTTTGATTGAGATGAAGGATTGAAATTAAACTTGGTTGGTTATCTGGCATATGTAAAGTGTTTGATAAAATGCCCAAGTGATGGTTACTGATTTTCTTTGACGCGGATGATGAAAACTATAATGGGGTTTGAAGTAGGCTGTTGTCCAACACTTGTAGGATGGGCTGATATTTTTCTGCATATTATGTGTTTGATGATCTGTTTGTGTGATTAGATATCAGCCCTAAAGGTCAGCGTTAAGGAGTTCCTTGTTGGCTGACTCTGATTTTGTGGAATTGTTCAAGTGTGCATCTGAAAAAAAAACTATATCTTGTGTTTGAATTCTTGGGTTGTTAGTTGGACCTGTGTGACTGTCAAGGATGATCGAGAAAGGTAGAAGCTGGAGTGTAACGAGGTTCAATTATTACAAAACCTTTGGTCACATGAAGTTCATTTGTCCTAAGCTAGATAAGAAGAGGGTGGCTTTAGATCATCTCAATCTAGTGCGGCTATATCCAACAATGCAAAGGTTGATGTGTATACTCAGGAGTTAGAGCAGACCCATCATTCCTTTGCTCAAACAGTTGCTCATATGTCCCCACCTTTATCTTGTACTGCCCCGCAGGTATATCCAAACTTTACTCTAGTTGGTTGATAGATTCAGGAGCATCATGTCATATGAAAGCAAATGAATATATATTAACCAATTGTATTCCTTGTCATGGTTCGAATGGTGCCACTGTGTCTTTCAGGTGGGATCTATCCCATCGCAGTTTCATTCTAAACATCATTTGCATATCTCTGACGTATAACATGTTCCATCTTACTATGAACTTGATTTATGTTAGAGAAATAACTCATCATAACTGTGATGCCATATTTTCTCCTAATGATTGTGCTGCACAGGATCGGCAGTCTGAGAGGACACTTGGGGCTGGACATAGAAGAGGACATCTGTATTATCTTGATTCATTAGATTTGAGACTTCAGTCACAGGCTATTTCTGGGTGTGGTACTGCAGCCTTAGACTTGTCAGTGTTGTGGCATCAGCGTCTAGGTCATGTGTCTAATTCTAGACTTCAGTATATGTTGTGAATTCTGACTTATGGGGGCCTTCCCCAGTTTTTTACTGATGATTTCATAAGATTCATTTGGATTTACTTCATGAAAAGGCATAATGAGTTTTTTTTACATTTTCAAACAATTTTATGCTATGGTTGAGACTCAATTCTCGACTCAGTTGAAAATTTTGTGCTTTGATTCAGGTGGTGAGTATATTAGTACAACAGTTTTTAGTTGAAAAAGGAATAATACATCAGAAATCATGTCCTTATACTCCAGAGCAAAATGAAGTAGCTAAACGCACGAATAGGCACATTCTTGAAACAACGTGGGCACTTTTGTTTTTTGGTCGTCCCTAGGATATTTTGGGATCAAGCGGCTTGTGTTGCTGTATACCAAATTAATTGCATGCCTTCTAAAGCTCTAGTTGAAGACACCATTTTTATGTTATATGGTCATGTCCCTGACTATACGACCATGTGAGTCTTTGGTTATACTTGTTATGTGTTGTTGCTTGAACATGAAAGGGGCAAATTGTCACCCAAGTTTGCTAAGTGTTGCTTTATTGGTTATCCAAACAGTCAAAAAGCATATCATTGTTATGATAAAGTGTCAAAGAAGTCATTCACCTCTAGGCCTATCAGCTTTTTTTAGCATCTCCCTTATTTTGCTTCTACTAGGGAGAAAAGTGATGATTCAACATGTTCATTACTTGTTCCCGTCCCTCTTGAAGAAAATCATATTGAAACAGACAAAGAGAGCATACCACTTCAAAAATACACTTGTAGATCATAGGTTCTGATAGTGTCACATTTTTTGATAGACTCATGTATGATACAGATGGTTCCAAGGTTGTCTGCATCGTATGTTATGGTACGATGTGTATCGTTACTATGGGGTGTTCCGATACAATACACACATGTATCTCAATAAGGGTGTGTATCGTACTATACACCCTTGTATCTTACGATACACTATGATACAGAGTGCATCTTAAGATACGCTACAAATGCAGTTTAAATGCACTTCAATTTTTTTCAAAAATATATAAGGCCTCTTGTGGTGTTCTAACTAGCTAGTAATTCTAAGATGTGATTACCTTGATATTTGATTAAGTCCATGTGGCTAAATAAGCTTGTGAAACTGAGGTAATGCCTAGTTAATATCTATAATGATATTAGAATTTTTCTTACTATCATGTTGAAGCTGGTTATTTCAGCTAACAAACAAAATTATTATGACATTGTCCATCTGATTATTAATCTAGTTGCTTTTATGGTTGCATTGATTTGGTAAGGTAATTGTTGCTTTCAATGAAGCAATATTAACTATGATATGGATGTATGTTCTTTTAAATACATGGTTCATAGATGGGGCTAAGTTAGGGTTCATTGTGTAGACCAATAAGTCAAGCCATGGAAATTTACCAAAGTTTAGTAATTATGGCAAACTGCTGTGTACAGTTCACTTTGCAACAATATTGAGGATTATTCGTTATATTAGAGACACTATGCATTATGTGTTCTTTTCGTCATCATCTTCAGTCGAGCTAAGTGCATATTGTGATTCTGATTTTGGGGATGTATTAGGACTCATCCCATTACTAGTTTTTCCATTTTTCTTGGAAGCTCCTTGATCGCTTGGAAGAGTAAGATTGGAAAAGTAAGAAACAACAAAGGGATGCATTGTCTACAATAGAAGCTAAGTATCGAGCAATGGCGCAAACTATAGCTGAGATTGTTTGGTTACGACAACTTCAAGATATGGGTGTTACCTTGTCAGTGTTAGATTTCACTAGGATTTGTCACGCGTGAAAAGAGAAAGGAGGAGTTGCAGCTGTCACGATTTCCAATAATGAAATTGTGACCTAAAACATGTATATATATATCCTTCGTTTAGAGTATGGGTCGGGTATGATATATTATCCAGACCCGGAATACAAAATAACAAATACAAGTAAAGAATATACAGACAATACACGACAAATAGACTTTTTCACCCCCCCCCCTCCTCAAGTTGATCATGGTTTTGAACCATGAACAACTGGCCTTTAAGTGTCCAAAAACGATCCTTGGTCAAGCCTTTTGTGAATATATCTGCAACTTGTCTTTCAGTGTTAACAAATTCGGGTCCAATCTCCTTTTCTTCAACCTTTTGTCTCACAAAAGGTTGATCTATTTCAATGTGCTTGGCACGACTGTGATGAACCGGATTGAATGACATGTTGAGAGCACTTTGACTGTCGCACAGCAAGATAGACCGAGATATCACTTCTCCCACTTCAGTTAGCAAATGTCGGACCCATGTGACTTCAGCAGTAGCGGCAGCCATGGATCTGTACTCAGCCTCAGTACTTGATCTAGCAATGGCCTTTTGTTTTTTTACTGCTCCAGGATACTAAGTTTCTTCCGATGAAAATGCAATATCCCGATGTAGACCTTCGTTCATCTGGATCTATCACAATATATAGTAATCTCACGCATGTCCTTGCCAGATGGTTTTGGAGAGTATATCAATCCATCCCCAACTATGCATTTCAGATATCTAAGTATCCTTTTAACAACCTCCATATGCCCAATACGCGGTTCATGCATGAACTGGGACACCTGATTGACTGAATAAACAATATCAAGTCGAGTGAATGTGAGATATTGTAACATCCCTATTAGGTTGTGGTACCTGGTGGGATCCTCACACAAGTCTCCATCAAGGGCACTCAGTTTTTTGTGAAGAATACTTGGAGTCCCTAGAGGTTTACAATCCTTCGTACCTGCTTTGGTTAGAACGTCCATCGTATACTTGTGTTGGGTGAGAGTCAACCCATCAGCACGGCTATCAACTTCAACTCCAAGAAAATAACGCAGGGCTCCAAGGTCTTTCATTTTAAATCTATGACTCAGTAGTTTCTTTGCTTCTTTGATATGATCCTCAGAGTTTTCTGTGATGACAATGTCATCAACATAAATTAGCAATAAGGTGATCACATTTTGCCCTCTAAAGATGAACAATGAGTAATCTAGTAGGGAGTGAGCAAAGTCATGCTTCTGAATCTCAAGAGAGAAGTTGTCAAACCAAGAGCGAGATGCTTGCTTTAGACCATAGATAGCCCTTTTTAGTCTGCATACATTTGTCTTACAATCTTCCTCATAGTATCCTGGTGATTGTTCCATGTAAATAAACTTTCTTCTTGAAATCTCCATGCAAAAATGCATTCTTAACATCAAGTTGACTCAGTGTTCATCTATGTTCAACAGCTAAGGAAAGAATGATTTGAATTGTTCTCATTCTCACCACTAGACTAAAGGTCTCATCATAGTCTTGTCCTACTTATGTAAAACCCTTTGCTACGAGTCTTGTCTTGTATCGTTCAATGGTCCCATCTGGTTTATATTTTATTTTGTAGACCCATTTACATCCTACCATATTTCTGTCAGGCAGTCTGGGAACAATTTCCCAGGTTCCACATTCATGAAAGGCTTGCATTTCATCATTCATGGCTTGTACCCATTTCTTAGAAGTGTCTGCCTGGTAGTACATAATAGGTTCATCCTCCTTGTTGAGAGCAATCAAAAAGAGTTGAAAATCCATGGAGAAATTGTTGTAGCTAACCCACCTATCAATAGGATGCCGCATGCGACTGGACCTCCTGACGTCAAGGGTGTGTGATGAGGTAGGTGCAGCCTCTTGAGCCCGATTTAGGAGTCCTGAAGCAGCCGTTCTTTGTCTGGTGTAGGAAATGCCCTTATACCTTCCCGATTCCAATGGTGGTGGTGCTTCACAGCTCTGTGATTCCGATGTACCAACGATCTTGAGACTCTCTTCTTCGTGTTGCACACAGTCTGAATGGCATTCTTCATTCGAACTATCAAAGAGCTTTAAATTCAGCCAAAGGTAATAAACTTCAACGAAGGTAGAGGACATGTCACCTGTGTCAATTTTATGATTGAAGTTCAGCTCGTCAAAAACATTTTTCGAGATGTCATGGGATCATAACATATGTATCCTTTGTACTCACCGCATATTCCACAAATCTACACTTCTGAGCCTTATTCTGAAACTTGATTTTGAAGTACTGATCAATATGGATATAACAAACACATCCAAAAACACGTAAGTCATGATAATCAGGATGAATTCCAAGAAGGCAGTGATAAGGAGACTTGTTTTATAAAACAACCATAGGCAGTCTATTTATCACATGTACAGCAGAATGAAAAGCTTTTATCCACAGATTGATGAGAAAATGACTGGCATGAAGCATACTGATCGCACTTTCAACAATATGTCTATGTTTGCGCTCAACAATTCCATTCTATTGTGGCGTGAGTGGGCATGACACTCTTCTTCCTATCCCATTATTTTGAAGAAAAGAAATGAAGTCACTGGATGTGAACTCCCCGCCTCCATCACATTGGAAAAATTGAATGGACTCGGAGAATTGATTTTTTTACTAAGGACAGGAAGTTCTGAAACAAAAGAAAAACTTCAGACTTATTTTTCATGAAGTATATCCAGGTGTATCGAGAGTAACTGTCAACAAAAATTAGATACTACTTGCTTCCAGATCCAGAGATGACTGGAGCAGGCCCCCATACATCAGAACATATTATCTCAAAAGGCTTTGAAGCTCTCTTATTAATGGAACGAAAGGGTAATACATGATTCTTGCATAAAAGACAATTGGAACACTTTTGACTTCTCTCTTCCACATTGAGACTTTCTTTTGGAATGAGATTATTAGAAACAAGTTTCTCAATAAAATGGCTCTCATAATGTCCTAAACGACCGTGCCATACAGAAGGCTTATTACATTCATAAATACTAAAAACATTTTCAGAAAGACATAACTCTAATGGAGACTTCAAATTCGGGTGAGCAGGACAGGCCGAATGACATGGGTCTTCTTGAAAGACATACATATTGCCTAGTCTCTTTCCTTCAGCAAATGTTTCACTCGTGCGAAGGTCCTCGACCTGCACAGAGAAGGGAGTAAATTTGACTGAAGCATCATTATCATCAACAAGTTTAGAAACAGAGACAATATTTTTCTTGATATTGAGAGCATAAAGGACATTGGAGAGTTCAATAGTAGAATGTGACATGGGGATGATAGACTTTCCAATGTAAGTAACAAGGTGGGAAGATCCATCTCCAGTGACAATCTTACTTTTTCCAAAATAAAGAATAGGTTTGAAAAAGTTTACCTGCATCACTGATCACGTGAGTTGCTGCCCAGAGTCAACGAACCAAGTTCTTTGTTCATTTTGCTTTAGATTCAACCCCGACAAGACAGATATTAACAACTCTTTAATCTCTCCACTGTCTTTGGTACTACTGGACTTCCTTTTGGATGTTGCATGATGGGACTTTTCTTTATTTTCATGATTATGCCAACAATTCGCCTTGATATGCGCCCTTTTTGTTGCAAAAGAAGCATGTGAGAATGGGTCTTGATCCCTGAGTAATGGTGGGTGTAGGAAGTAATCCACGTTCCCTGTGTCCATTTTGCCTTGTCCTCCTCACCCTCGTCCTCGACCATAAGTCATTCCTGTGGCAAAGACCTCTTGGGTATTCGTATGAGTGTGACTATCCTCAGAAAAGCTTTTCAGGGTCATTTCATACTGAATTAATTTAGCCCGAAGCTCATCAAAGGTGGGAAGAGCAGGCAAATACAATAATGAAGTAACAATCATGTTGTATTCTGATCCCAATCCACTCAAGGTTTGTTGCACCATATCATTGTCGCACACAGCACATCCTATAACCGCAAGTTGATCTATGATGGTCTTCATCTTGTTTAGATATTCCATGATAGACATGGAGTCTTTTTTCAACAACAACAACAACAACAACTACGCCTTCATCCCAAAACAATTGGGGTCAGCGATATGAACCAAAAAAGAAATTCATTTTGGGTCTTCCACATGAATCCTTTTCCTCCAATCATTTCTATCCAACGCCATGTCCTCGGTGAGGTTCAAAGCATTCATATCCTTTCCTATCATCTCCATCCAAGTCTTCCTAGGCCTACCCCGACCTCTTTTAACTAATATATTTTCCCATTTCTCCAACCTTCTAACTGGAGCATCATTAGGCCTTCGCCGAATATGTCCAAACCACCGTAAACGATTCTCTCGCATCTTATTTTCAATGGGTGCAACACCTACCTTCTTACGTATCTCTTCGTTCCGAATCTTATCTTTTATTGTATTTCCACACATCCATCTAAGCATCCGCATCTCAGCTACACTCATTTTTTGAATATGATGTCTCTTGGCAGCCCAACATTCCGTACCATATAGTAAAGCGGGTCTAATAGTCGTCCTATAAAACTTTCCCTTCAACCGCAATGGCATTCTACGATCGCACAGCACTCCAGTAGCACTTTTCCATTTCATCCACCCAACCTTTATCCTATGATTTACATCTCCATCAATTTCTCCATACTTTTGAATGATGGATCCCAAATATTTGAAATAATCATTCACCGGTATATCTTGCTCACCAAGCTTCACTACACTCCCATCACTACTTCGTTGCTTACTAAACCGACATTCCATATATTCAGTCTTACTCTTACTCAACTTAAAACCTCTAGCTTCCAATGTCTGTCTCCATAATTCTAACTTAGCATTAACCCCAGCTCTAGACTCATCAATCAAAACAATATCATCAGCAAACAACATACACCACGGTACATTTTCTTGAATTGATCTCGTAAGCTCATCCATCACAATCGCAAATAGGAAAGGGCTTAAAGAAGATCCTTGATGTAACCCAACCGTTATCGGAAAATTGGTTGTCACCCCTCCACAAGTGCGGACATTGGTTACTACTCCTTCATACATATCTTTAATTATACTAATGTACTTGAGAGAAACACCTTTCTTCATCATTGTCCACCAGAGAACGTCCCTAGGTACTCTATCGTATGCCTTCTCTAAATCAATAAAAACCATATGCAAATCTTTGTTCCTCTCTCTATATCTTTCAATAAGTTGTCTAAGAAGATGTATAGCTTCCATAGTTGATCTTCCAGGCATAAAACCAAATTGATTCTCCGATATCATGACAACCTTCCTCAACCTAGACTCAATCACCCTCTCCCAAAGTTTCATAGTATGACTCATGAGTTTTATACCACGATAGTTTGTGCAATCTTGTATATCACCCTTATTCTTATATAAAGGCACCAAAGTACTCTTCCTCCACACATGGAGTCTTTTTTCAATAGCTGAAATTCTCTCTTGGGAAAAACCATTATTGCTTGAGAAACTTGTGAATATGTCTGAACTAGTCTCTCCCAAAGTTGCATGGTTGTGCAATTATCAAGAATTGCAATAAGTACCTCTTGAGAGAGTGTAGAGGTAATGTACGCGACCATTGACGCGACCATTGACTGATCTTTCTTTTCCCAGTTGAGATATTCTGCATTTTTGACATACAAAATTGAGATTGCCGCTTTATCATCATTCTCTTCTCGCGCAACGAATTCCAATGGAGTTGAAACGGTTCCATCCAGATGACCTAAGAGACCTTGACTCCTTATAAAAGGAATGATCTGTTTTTTCCAAATCAATAAGTTTGAGGTAGTCAATTTTTCAGAAACAACCTGAGTGAGAAAACTCGAAGAGAGACCAAAGTGGGAAGAATGGGAGTCTATAGCTTAAAAGTTAACAAGGTATTCACGAGATGCACAGCCCACTGTTTAGAAAATTGTTGATCGTCCCTTCTTGCCTCTTTTTACGATTGTGATAGATGCAGGAAAGGGAGCAGAACAGCTCACGCTGAACAGACTTTAATAAATCGCAGATGGAAACTATGATGGTTCAGGAACAAAGAGGTTCGTGAATATGGAATTTGACATCAGGTGTATTTCATGCACAACGATTTGTAGGCACAACAATTTGTAGGCACGACGATTTACAGGCACAATGATTTGTAGGCACAGCGATTTATGGACACAGCGATTTGTAGGCATAACGATTTGTAGATACAACGATGTGTAGACATAACGATTTGTAGGCCCAACGATTTGCGTGATTCAGCAATCAAGAAATATGGTATTCCAGATCAGATACTGATGGATGATCTGGCAAAAATAGGAATTGTGAGACCAAGAGTATTCACGATCAGATCTGACAGAATGAAGAAGTGCGAGAAAGAGAATATGCACGATCAAGAAAATTTGAAATCTGGCGCAAGGATTGAATATTTCAGATCTGACGCATGTACATAATCAGATATGATTATTCAAGACAAATCATGAGACGAGAATAGAAAGAAGAAATGGAACCTTTCAGGTCTAACGCAGATTCACGTCAAATCTGAATACTCAAGCATGAAAAATAGTAGAAAAGGAGTAAATGAAAGAAAGAAGATGGAAAAAAAGTGTGGAAGAAGAAAACCTCTTGATTGGATGCAGGTCGATCTTTCAGGTCAGACCTTCAGGAAGCAGCTTTGAAGCCCTAGATGGATCTCTGCTCTGATACCATATTAGATTTCACTAGGATCTGTCACACATGAAAAGAGAGATGAAAGAGAAAGGAGAAGTTGTGATTGTCACGATTTCCAATAATGAAATTGTGACCTAAAACATGTATATATATCCTTCGTTTATAGTATGGGTTGGGTATGATATATTATCCAGACCTGGAATACAAAATAACAAATACAAGTAAAGAATACACAGGCAATACACAGAGAAATAGACTTTTTCAGTCAGTGCCTACGATTTTGCCTTGTGATAAGCAGAATACCATTTATATAGCAAAGGATCCATAGTTTCATGAGAATACAAAACATAGAGAGATTGTTTGTTATCTTGTGGGACAGGAGTATCTTGAATCCACCATCTCTTTAGTCTATGTTCAAGCGGCTTGTCAAATTGTCGATGTGTTTACTAAGGCACAACCAATGGATCAATTTTGCACTTTTATCTCCAAAGTTGTACCATCTCGAGCAGTGTTGTTGAAAGCGTGCCTCAAGGCGCAAAAACTGTGCTTCACCTCAAGGTGAGGGGCTTTTTGCCTTGTGGCACAGACCTAAGGTGCAACTATGCCTAATGAGTGTGCCTCATAGGCCTTGAAGTGCATGCCTCATGGAAAGGCGCGCCTCAGGGTGAGGAGCACGCCTCAATATTAAATAAAAAAATGAAAAATGAAACAAAAGGGGGGAGGGAGGCTCAATGTTAGGGTAGGCCACCCGTCTCCTCCCTTTTGCTCCCCAACCCCACCCTCTTCACCACGGACGGTAGGTACAAACTTTTCTCTCTTTCTCTCTCCTTTGTCTCTTCATCCCTCTTTTTTCTTCTTCCCTTCCTCTGATGTCGTTTCTTCTTCTTCTTTCCTCTTTTTTTCTTCTTCTTCTTCCTTTGTTCTTTTTTTTTCCTCCTCTTTCTTTTTCCCTTTCTCTTCTTCTTCTTCTTCTTCTTCTTCTTCTTCTTTCCTCCTTTTTTCTTCTCCTTCTTTTCTCTTTTTTCTTCTTTTTCTTCCCTCCTCCTTTTTCTTCTTCCCTTCCTCTACTTAGTCTTCTTCTTTCCTCCTTTTTTTACTTCTTCCCTCCTCATTCTTTCTTTGTCCTTCTTCCTCTATTCTTCTTCTTTTTCTTCCCTCCTCTCCTTTTCTTCTTCTTCTTCCCTTCCTTTGTTGCCGCTTCTTCTTTCCTCTTCCTTTCTTCTTATTTTCCTTCCTCTGGTCATCTTCCTTTTTGCAATTAATTGGTTGTACTTATGATTACGTGTGTACGTGTAATTGACTCTGTATGTGTTGGTTTTTGTAAAGATTGTGTATATCAAATTGTGAATGTTAGTTTGTGTCATTATTTTAAAATAAATGTTTGATAGGTGGATATGCAAATAATTTATTGTGTATATGTAGGTTTGTACATGTACATAACTTCACATAAAGATTGTGTATGTACATGTAATCTATTGTGTATGTGTAGGTTTGTAATTTTGTATATAAAGATTGTTAATGTGATTTGTGACTTTTAGTTTGTGTTAATATGCATCATATGTTGATCACATGATGTTGAGGAATTTAATTGTTATTGATTTTGTTATTTAATTTTTCATTGAATGCTCATATTTTACTTGTTAGATACTTATATAGATCAAGTTATTGCATTAATGTTACTTTACATGTTATTTTCATTTTTTTGGCATTTATTTGATATTTTTTATTTCTTATTGGTTGTTACTTCATGAATAAAGCATTTTTTATTAATTTATATTTTTAGATATTTTTTAAGTTTAAAAAAATGAGGCTTAAGCTTTACGCCTATAGGCTTCCGCCTCGCTTCAGTTTTTGGTGGAAAGTCTTGCTACGCCTCAATGTTTTTCACAACATTGATCTCGAGTTTAAGGGGGAGTAGGAAAATAATGTCGGTCATGCCTTAGGGACATAGTTGAAATTACTTTATTTGTTGTGTATTATATTGTACATACTACCTTTAGTGTTGCCTTTTTTGTTATTTCTTATAATGCTAGAGGTACTTTAGGCATTATTTTGATTTGTTTGAATAGACTCAATAAAGAGGGTCAAATCACATGTATCAGTTAGTGATTTTCAATAAAATATTAGAGTTTTGCCCTCTAAATAGTGTGCTCTCCTCCTTGTACTAGAACGAAGAGCCGAAGATACCAAATGTAGCAACCTAGAGCTGAAAATATGACTCGGTCTAGTGCCACAAAATTGACTCCTCCTAGACTGACTTCAGATTTCCTATATAAACTCGTACACAACCAATCTAGGTAATACAAATCTCCTCGCCTATGGTCAATCCTAATCCTCTTCCATGACATTTAATCCTACACAACACAATCAACAGGAAAAAATGTAACATTGCAATTAAGTTTAGTAATTTCACCAACAAAAATAAGATTCAAATCAAGAGAATGCACATGATCTACTTGAGATATATTTAGTTTACTTTAGAGATACTAACTAGAAGTAATGGAGCCAACTTTTAAAACAAAATTGGATGACTCATCCCCAGTGCAAAAATACCATTGCAGGGACGACAATTGGTCAAGACAGACTCATGAGCTAGCATGTGACATGATGCTCTTGAGTCTATCAACCACCCAAGAGAACTATCAGGGATACCTGCAAAGGTAGTACCAAAGGAGAAAATAGGAACAAAAGAGGAAAAAGTGACAGAATGAGCCAAAAGCTGAAACTGGTGAATCTGCTATTGCATCTGCTCTGGGATCTGAAGCTAACCACCAATAATGCTCAGAAAGGATCACTATAGAAGATGAAATAGACGGAGCACCACTACCACTGCTATCAAGTTGCACATCTTTGGGCTTACAATCATCTATTCTCTAGTGGAAGCCACATACATTCCACCCTTTTTTTCTTCAGCACTGGGTATGAGTTCTTCATGTGTTTGTATCCTCTACAATAGTGGCACTAAACAGAACTCATATCTCCTCTGCCTCCTGCACGTCCAGCTGAGGCAACAAGTACTGTCCCATCAAAAACTGAATGTTGAGTCAGCTAAGAAACTCTGCCAAATGTTTGAATTAGTGTAGGGAGAAATGGGCGATAAAGGATATCGCCTATGTCACATAGATACAAATGTGGGATCAGTGCATGAAGCAGATACTTTTAGTACGACACAATAATTTTTAAAAAATTAGGATATGAGGACACGACTGTACACTCACATAGATGTATGTATGTGTATAAAAAACAATCTTAAATCACTATGGCTAGGAACATAGAACAATGAAACTAGGTTGAAAATGGAACGTGATATAATTGATGACAAATTTTAAAAGAAAAAGAACTCAGGTGAATACAAAATAAGTAAATAAGATCATAAAAGGAAATAGACAAAGTTAATGGCACAATATTGACTGCGTATGAAACTAGTTTGACTGTGTCCATGAAGTGTCATGTATACGCATACTAAATGAAATGTTTGTGACATAGGATACTGCGGACAATGCTATGAAACTCAAGAGGAAGTGCCATCAGAAAGCCACTGCTACTAGTCACTTGCATCACTATCATGATTCTTACATTCTATGGACTCATCACACTTGGTGCACTTAGTGAAAGGCACCATCAAGGAAAAAGCATCAGAGAACTCCTGAAATCTGGTAAAGAACACTTAAATTGAACCATTTCCTTGTCTCAATGCCTTAAGCTCTTGTTCCAATTGATGGCTTCGAACCAAAATTGGATTGCGCATAAACTTGTTTCAACTATCTCCATGCATCATTGGCTGTTTAATACTTCATAATATTGACTGCAATGTTTTCCTCCACAAAACCCAAGAGCTATGACTTCACTTTGGCATTGTCCTTCTCCACTCCATGATGCCAACATCATAGTTTAAATCAGCCTTCTTTAATTTAAATTAGGTAATATCTAGGTACCCCACATAGCCATACCCCTTGGCCACAGTCTTTACAAACTCAGCCCCATATGAGTAATTTCTATTGTCCCATCCAACTTGGTGGGAATGATCTGAGCACTTTTTTTTTCTCATTACTCACCAAACTCCCAACTGCAGTATAAGCCCTGCACAAGAACTGAAGCACAGCAACAAAGAGAACACATATGCTATCTACAGACTTTTGTCCACAAGAAAATATGCTCACAAAATGTAATGTTTCTCAAAACAATAGCTGATAGAAAATCAATGCTCAAAGACACTACAAATCCGTACAAGGAGACCACAATACATAATAGCACACATTACTCATAGCCAAAGACTAATATCAGACAACAAATATCACAATGCACAGCCATATCATCGTATCATCAGCTCACAACTCCAGTAGACAGCATTAACACACTGTTACAATCAGAAGTATGCTCCTGAAAACTCACAAGAACTCAATCAAATCGCAAGATTCCATTCCCAAATGATGATCAACAGCGTCTCTACCCAAATACGACTAGAATCAGTGCAGTTTTCCCTCATAAAAACCATTGATTCAAACAGATTTCACAAATCTGGTCTGTATTTGAGGCCAATAACAGAAAATATTTGAAAAGTCACTGTAAATCCAATATTGCACTGATGGTACACGATTCTTGATTGGGTTAACTTCTAAAAATCTCCTCTATCAAATCCCCATATCAACAAACGCAGAATCAAAACATGACCTGGAAGTATTGACATCAGCCACTCAAGATGAACAACATGTAGTGTTCTGAAGCACCAAGAATGAAGTCTAAGCTTCCCAATCTTGTCCCCACGAGCTCTCTTCAATGTGAATACGGCTCTGATGCCATATCACAAGAGAAGAAGGCACAAGAAAGTTAGAAGAGGAACTCAAAATAAGAAACTTCATTCGCTCTAAACAAGAAAGGTTAAGGGAACCGGCTCCCCTACTCACTAACAAACAAAAACTGTGACTTTACAACAAAGAATGAAAAAGCATAAGAATACCCTATATAAATAATAAAATGTACAAGAGAGAGGGGTAGCACACCAACAATGATACATGTATTACATCTAGCAACAAAGATCACCCCTACCATTTGGTGTGCTCTTTCTAATGTGTGAAGACTCGTATAGAAACCATTAGAATGCATTAATGCCATCAGTCTAATTGGTTTATCCCACTCATTTCATAGAAGGCCCTACATCAGTGAAATTGCATAAGCAAGATTGTCCTAAGGATGCCTCAAAGGGGTTTGGCATAATGGGAGGCCTAGGCCACTAGACAGATGGTCTAGGTTCAAATCATAAGGGTGTCAGACTTGCACATTAGCTGAAGCAAGGCGACTCATTGAGGGTGAGGGGTGTGCTAAGGTCTTACACCATCGGAGAACTGTCGGTAGGTTTGAAAGGCATAGTCCAGCACGGCCAGGTCTCTTACTCCGGGGGTGGTTTCTCAGTTCCTCATTGGAAAAAAGATTGTCCTAGGGATTCTTTGAATATAAACCACCTTGTGCTTCATGTTGGCATGCCATAGATGGCGGAAGGTTTCTCAAGCTTGTGTGTCTTTTCAGACAACACAACTTTCATAATTGATTAATATCAAGATGTCCATTTTGGAATGTGAGACCCATATCTCTCTGTCTTTGTGCATGATTTGCTTTGGGGCTACAATGGCTACAGAAATTCTGCCATGACCAACATGAAGTACAACCTCAAGAATAATGAGTTCTCCCATAAGCAGATTGCAACCTCATCAAAAAGATCCAGTATTTGGAAATTCTGGGGCAAAATCATGACAATTTCCCTGGATTTATAGGAAAACTAGCATAAGTTGTCATAATAAGGCCTATATCTGGCTTAAATAGATAGTAGAAACAACTTGTCATGAAGTCAAACCTTTTCTTTGAGAAATTTATTTAGTTTGGTGCTCTAAATTAGATGGAAACTCCATACTATTTCAGAAACTATTAGGCTTAATTTGGGAACTGGTAGCTGGGATGGGAATCGAGAATTTGGGCTTGAATATCGTCAAACTACTATGGTCACAATTGTTTGAGAGAATGATGTTCAAAAGGAAGTTTATGGAAGTCAGAAAGGAAGTGAAATGGTTCCCCATTTGTATTTGCACTCAAAAGTGGACTTGGTAAGTAGCACCTTTTAGAAGTGGTACTGGCAGCTGCCAAATCCATTAACCAGCAGCTACTACTTTTCCAAATGCATAAACTGCCTCCGACTGTTAGTTCCCAAACATAGCTTTACAAAAGGACTCAAATGAGCCAGGGGTTGATTGGTGGGACCAACTTCGGTGGGATTTAGATTAGAGACTTAAGGATTACTTTAAGTTTCCTCTACCTACGATCTATTAAGTAGGTCAGGAGGTATTGCCACATTAATTAAAGACAGCATAAACTGCCTCTGACTGTTAGTTCCCAAACATAGCATTACAAAAGGACTCAAATGAGCCAGGGGTTGGTTGGTGGGACCAACTTCGGTGGGATTTAGATTAGAGACTTAAGGATTACTTTAAGTTTCACCTACCTACGATCTATTAAGTAGGTCAGGAGGAATTGCCACATTAATTAAAGACAGCATACATGTATAAAATGAAACCTAGATGAATGAAGGAGAATAGTATCACTACTATAATATGCACACTGCATTTTTTACAATGTTCCCAGAAAGCCTGCAAAAGAATTAACGACAAATTTGTCATTATTTTTGAAGATGCACACCAACCACTTACATGAAAATGTGACAAATGAACCGTCTGCAACGGGTATCCATATTGGTGTCGTGCCTTCATGGAACATTTACTAATGTGCTTGCAATTATTTTCCAAAAAAAATACATGCATGCATACACTCTGACATTATACTCTAACATGTACAGTCAACATACTTGCTTCCTGAGTATATTTTCTATAAGAATAACCAGACTAAATAAGCCGATTATCAGACTTCAATAATTTCAGTTTATGCATGCGGTTCTGTAACATTAGATAGATGTATGTGTGCTTGAACGCACTCACTAGTCAAAAAATCCACATGATGATGAACTATTATGTCAGTGAATTATTACATAAAAATGGAAATCAACACAGATAGCACAAATTTCACCTTAACATATTCGGCGAAGGCCTAATGATGCTCCGGTTAGAAGGATGGAGAAATGGGAAAATCTATTAGCTAAAAGAGGTCGGGGTAGGCCTAAGAAGACTTGGATGGAGATGATAAGAAAGGATATGAATGCTTTGAACCTCACCGAGGACATGACATTGGATAGAAATGATTGGAGGAGAAGGATTCATGTGGAGGACCCAAAATGATCTTCTTTTTGGTTCATATCTCCGACCCCAATTGTTTGGGATGAAGGCGTTGTTGTTGTTGTGAGTGTGAGGACAAGACTAGCGCAGCTTGTATGCGATGGATTCTGATACCTATGATGAATTGGTGTCTCTCAAGTTGAAGGAGAACTTTATGGCATAGGGGTAAGACATGCACGACTCTCGCGTAACGCGAACAACAAGGGAGGGATAAAATAAGGTATTTAATGCATATCCTAATGTGGTCATATGGAGTAACAACCGACTCAGGAATGAATATGTTAGCAAATTCTAAAACCTGGTTCAGATAAAGAAGGAATAAAAGGACGACTATCCAAATGGTGTGGTACACATGTTACCATAGAGAGATGAAGAAACAACAGTACAAAGACATGATGCAGATCGAATAAGCAGGAAGAAAGGGTACGCAAAGGTGAGTAGCCAATCGAAGGTGAACAAACGTTTATAGAGTAAAGGTTTTATCAGTGAATTTAGATTAATGGATAGAGAACTTGTCTTACGCAGCACAGATAGCAGTTTCTCCCCTCCCCATCCCCCTCCCCCTCCCCCACGGGAGTAGCAACGGAATCATGGGCAATGAACAAGTATGCAGAAAAATGGGATTGATGGAAACGTTACCCGGGATCTTTTCTGTGAGGAATGCCGATGAACGAAGCAGCCGGGCGTTTTTAGATAGGTCGCTCGAGCAGATAAGGCCGTAAAGGTCATCCGTCCCAAACTGCTCCCGAACACCAAAGGCGGAAAGGAAAAGCAGTAGACCCAAAGCATCCTCCTGGTGAGCCTTACCCAGCCCACCTTCGTTCACCAGTCGATCCTTCCAAGTGGCCGCAATCTTCTGAGCTTCCTGTTGGATGAGGGGAGGCTGCTGCTGCTTGGCATCCAGGCCAGATTGGATGAACATCTGCAGGATGAGGATGCAGGCCCTTTGCACGAAGGTAAGATGAGGCATCTTGCTTTGTGCCTTGCTCCCGTGGCGGCATACCTCTCTCATGCACTCCAAAACGAGACGTGCGGGATCGGGAGCAGACTTGAGAGACAGAGCAACTTCTCTACCCAACTCGGGTTTGTCCAAGAGATGGGTGCTGACGTGCTTGCGGAACCCTCGGGCATCCATGTTTTGGGCGAGGGCACCCAGTTCAGCAGCAGCAATAGGTCGCTCTTCCGATTGCTCGGGCGGCTGGTTTTGATTCTTCGAGAAATCGGAGACGGTGTGTTTTGACCAACCCTCTAGGCTGCTGCCGATAAGGTCCAGGTGCTTCTGAAACTCGTCCCATCTGAGGATGAATGTCGAGAGGACGGAAGAGAGGCTGCGGAGGCGATCCACAGACTCCAGGATACCAGGGATGCTGCCATCGCCACACGACTCTCCCTCCCCTTGTCCCTTGGGCTCCAGATGAGGGTGTTTCTCTTCTACTTCTTTCAACACCACCATCTTCTCCTTCTCCTTCTTCTGCACCTTCTTCTTGTTCAAAGCCGTCGACATCGACGTATGTGCCACCAACCGCATGGCCCTCCGGTATCAAAGTCTCCGTGCGCTGCTCATTCCCTTCGGCCTTCTCATCATCGTCGCGTCGGAGTGTGGTACGAACAAGGAAAAAAGAAGTAGGGAGTTGGAGGCGAAACGAGAAGGAAGGAAGGTGGGAGGGAGAGGGAATCCCGACTGGCGAGGCCGCGACCGCGAGGAAGGAGAAGGGGGTGAGGCGGTGAGGGGCGATTGTAAACTCCAAGTGCGAGGGAAGACTGGCGAGGCCGCCAAGAAGGCGACGAAGCCACGAAGGTGCGACTGCCGACTGATGACGAAGGGAGCGAGGGGGAGATCGAAAGGAAAAAACGAAAAACCCTAAACTGAAACTCTGAAGGGGTAAAGGGGGTATATATTTTATATTATTACCATGTACAGATATCGAGCCTTATCCAACCTACCCGAGCTCAGTAGGCTGTCAAAGCTCGTCTCATTTAAAGAAACGCCTTTGGCCGAACTTAACTTAGCCGAGCCCGAGTCAGCTCGGTTCGTTGTGCATGCCTAAGCACAATCATATAAAAATATAAGACTACAAAAACTATAACATTTTCTAAGTGGTTCTTGTTCTTGCCCATTGTCTTGTTTGCATTTTTTAAAAAACTTTCTCACTTTATTTATATATATAGCTAAGCAGGTTATATGTTTCCCTTGAAAGACGCATTGTTTGCTATAGTGCGTTTTCGGGTCCCAGTGAGCACCATGTATAAAAGCTCATGGGGATTGTATTCCCGTGTGTGTCAGTGTCACTTAGTATCGGAATCTGGTGTGGTTGCAAAGACTTAAGTACCCTTTCTCGTCATTCTTGTCATGAAACGATGGTTCGAGAAAAATGAAACGACGGTTCGAGAAAAGGACAAAAATGTTTATCTAAAAAAGTGAAATGACGGTGCGAGATCCTCCATCTAGAAAAGTGAAACGCTGGTTCAAAACATTCTTGTCGTGAAACGATGGTTATAGAAAATGACAAAAATATCCTCCATTCAAAAAAGAGAAACGACGGTTCGAGATCCTTCATCTAGAAAAGTGAAACGTCGGTTCGAGAATGATGTTAACTCTTCAAAGTCCAAATGTTTCGTTTTTGCCCTAAATAGTAAACTTTTGCACCATCTGTTGTAACAGGAACTCCCTTTGACGATGCACTCTTTGTCGTCGTTTGCTGCCACCGGACCCTCCTTTACCATCGTCTGCTACCGTCGGAGCATCCTTTGTCGCCGTCTGCACTGGAGCACCCTTTATCGTCGTCTGCTGTCACCGGAGCACCCTTTGTCGTCATCCGCTGCCGCCGGAGCACCATTTGTCATCGTCTGTTGTCGTCGGAGCATCATTTGCCATCGTCTGCACAGTGGCAGCATCATTGCCACCATCGACTGCGCCTACCTTCTGGGTGTTTCTTCTCCATTATCGAATTATCAAGGTTTCGTTATGCAAATAAATCGATTTGTAATTCTGAATGCTAAATCTTACAACTGGGTGATCGTCTTCATGCTAAATAACACATATTTTCATACTGAAACAAATCGATTTGTACATATCCATCTTTTGGGCGTCGAAAAACAGTTAGCATGATTTGTTCTTATAAAGGCCAAACATTTCAACGATATATACTTATGAAGGCTAAATTTCTACAACGAATTATGCATTTAAATCAGTAGTGATTTGTACGTTCGATGCAGCAACGATTTATACATTTGAAACAATAATGATTTAATGAAACTACCATGATTTGTACTTAAGTTTGATAAATCGTACAACAATGTTTACGTATGAAGTCAAACGTTACAACGATATGTACTTGTGAAGGTTATGATTTATATAATGATTTGTAAGTTTCAAGTAACAACGATTTATATATTTAAAGGACTAGCGAAGTGTATTTATGAAGTTACATCGATTTGTACTTAAGTTTGCTAAATCTTAAAATGATGTTTACTTATGAAGCCAAATATTGCGATGATTTGTAATGTTGGTGATTATTTAACGAATGGGATAATTTGTATTATTATATACTTGGGGTGGTGGTTGTAATATATAATGATGCGGTTAAATTTATGTGTTGTGCAAGTTAGTAAAGTCTAAAGCTCGTCAGACAATAACTCCCCCGCCGTTTTATGGAATGATTATTAGAGAAGTTATCTGTCACTCTCATCTATATGAGCGCTATGAAAGGTACCAAAATATAATGAAGATTGAGAATGATAAAAACATGAACAAAGTGTTAGAATTATATTATGCAGAGGATTATCCATCTTGAAGAGCAAAGGAAAAATGAGAAAGAACTAAAGATGAAGAAGAAGAAGAAGGATGATGAAGAAAAGGAAAAGCAAAGGAAGAAGGAGGAGGAGAATGAAAAGCAAAGGCAAAGGAAGAAGGTGGAGGAGAAGGAAAAGCAAAGGAAGGAGGAGGAGAGTGAAAAGCAAAGGAAGAAAAGGCAAATGAAGGAGGAAGAAGAGAGGGAAAGGCAAAAAAAGAATAAGGAGGAGGAGGAGAGTGAAAGGCAATTGAAGAAGAAGGAGGAGGAAGAAGAGAAGGAAAGGCAAATGATGAAGCAGTAATATTTTGAAAAGTAAAGAAATATAAGGCAAATGAAGGAGGCGGAGGAGAGAAAAAGGCAAAAAAAGAATAAAGAAAAGGAGGAAGAGAGGGAAAGGCAATTAAAGAAGAAGGAGATGAATGAGAAAAGAGGCAAATGATAAAGATGGAAGAGAAAAGGCAAATGAAGAAGCATCAAGATGAGGAAGAGAAGGAAAGGCAAATAAAGGAGAATGAGGACAAGGAAGAGAAGGAAAGAGAATGAGGACGAGGAAGATGAGGAAAGAAAAAGGAAGAAGGAGGAGGAGGAAGAGAAGGAAAAAGAAAGGAAAAAGCAGGAAGAGAAAAAGAAGGAAAGGGAAAGGAAAAAGTTGGAAGAGGAAGAGAAGAAAATAGAAAGGAAGGAAGAAATTGAAAAGCAGAGGAGGGAGGCAAAGGAAGAAAGAAGTGGAAAAGCAAAGGGAGGCGGCGGAGTAACAAGAAAGGTAGAGGATGGAGGGAGGGGATGAAGAGGAGAAAAGTGTGACAAAAGTACGCAAATCAATCATTATGTCATGATTTACTGTGATAGGTATTCTTGTTATAGCAATTATTATGTATAGCGATTAATGTGATAGTGATTACTGTGAACGATTTACTGTGATATGTATTATTATGTATAGTGATTACTGTGATAGTGATTATTATGTATAGCGATTACTGTGATTTACTGTTATAGGTATGATTCTGTATAGCGATTACTGTCATAGTGATTACTATGTATAGCGATTACTGTGATAGCGTATGTGCAACGATTATTATTTATAGTGATTATTGTGTACAATGACGTGTAGAAGTACAAATGAGACTAATTTATAATTTATATAAATAATATGTTGTTTTGTGTTACAGGGAGGCCAGAAGAGAAGTAGAGCACCAGGTGAAAAGCTAGGAGGGCGGTGTCAGTGGCTTGTAGTTCTGTCGTGGTATAGACAGTTGAGTAAATATGAAAAGGACCGATTATGAAATATGCATTTAGGCGGCCTTCTGGACCAGTATTATTTTGAAACGTGCTGGAACACCATGACTCACCTAGTAAATAAGTGAAATCATAAGACAAACACATTCCAAATTGATTCTTTTGAGATCACCATGACCCTAAAAGATGTGGCGTAAATTAAGGGTCTTAAATGCCATGGAAGTGTTGTGTTATTATAGGATTCAAACTATAACGCAAGGGACAAGTGCACGGCCCTTTTAGGAATGTCGATGGAGGACTGGGGTCAATGTATTTTTGGTGGAAGCAATTCTACATTGATGAAAGTTTTTTCTTTCTGTAATAAATAGGAAGGTCAGTCTGCTACATATGTGCATCTGAAAGAACTGACCAAGAGTTGCGCGACTTCCTTCTTTATTTTTTTGGACTTGCTTCATTTTCTTATTTGTTTGGTTCGATAATAAGTTACACGTGGTTACGATTCTTGTAAGACTTTGATGAAGTCGACAATTATGCATGCAGTGTTGTTATGCTCTCACACTTGTACAATCAACTTTATCGTGCGAGTAAGGGTACAAAAACCATCACAGTGTTTTGATCATTTATCCAGGTAATTATTTATTACATGTTTGGTAGTTGTAAACTAAGATCGTTGAAGGTTATAGTTTTACTAATATATTAATTTTGTAGGTGTGGGCGTAGAAGCATATTGTCGCATTGCGACCTCAGTGTGGCTCTGCGATTTGTGGTTTTCCAAAGATCAGTCGGTGGGCTAGAATAAATGTCAAGGAGGATAATGCTAAGTTCATTTTAGATGGTATACAATTAAATGAGGTAAATGGTTTAAAATCATTTACAATCGTTTCAACATTTATCATTCATTAGTATAAATCGTTGAAATGTTTAACATTCTTAAGTAATCATCGCTGCAAGATTTTATCTTTGTTAGTATAAATCGTTATCGCTTTAGCATTTAACTTTCAGTACTGTAAATTGTTGTAATCGTTTGCATTCTTAAGTAATGATCGTTGCAGGATTTTGTATTCCTTAGTATAAATCGTTAGCGCTTAAGCATTTAACTTTCAGTACTGTAAATTATTGTAATCGTTTGCATTCTTAAGCAATGATCGTTGCAGGATTTTGTATTCCTTAGTACAAATTGTTATCCCTTGAGCATTTGACTTTCGTTAGTGTAAGTTGTTGTAATTGTTAGCATTCTTAAGTATTGATCGTTGCAGGATTTTGTATTTCTTAGTACAAATTGTTATCCTTTGAGCATTTAACTTTCGTTAGTGTAAGTTGTTGTAATTGTTAGCATTTTTAAGTAATGATCGTTGCAGGATTTTGTATTCCTTAGTACAAATCGTTATCGCTTTAGCATTTAACTTTCATTAGTGTAAATCGTTTGCATTCTTAAGTAATGATCATTGCAAGATTTTGTATTCCTTAGTACAAATCGTTATCCCTTAAGCATTTAACTTTCGTTAGTGTAAGTTGTTGTAATCGTTAGCATTCTTAGTAACAGTCGTTGTAAGATATTTAGCACTCGTTATTATAAATAATTTTAATATTTAGCATTCATTAGCATGAATAATTGTCTATACCTAAACTAGCATATAAATAACTCGTATTCCAATATTCATTTTATATTTATATCGCTAAAATAAAAGAAATAAAACAAGAAATTCAACTCTGCCTTTCGAATGTCCTTGCAAATCTAGAAATTGGATTAGTATAAACATGTAGGTTTTTCCATAATTTTTCGATAATATCCAGAAATTATCAAATTTATCTCGATATAAACCCAATCTCATGCCTCCATGATATGAATATGATTTGAAATCATGAAAATGCCATAAAATAGGCTAATAAAGATTTTGAAATTAAGAATGTTGGTCAAAATAACCAAAATACCCCTAGTAACAAAATAATAACTTTGAAATTAGGGTTTTAGAAGGAATTTTGTTGAAATTTGAGGATTTTAAAATTCAAATGGAGACAAATGATGATGACATGATGGTAATCAAGATAAAACCTTAAAATCATAAGAATATCTGAAAATTTAGCCGAAATATCAAAATTTGCATGTCTTTCGCGCGAATTAGGGTTTCACAAGCACCCTGTTTTGATGATACAACTAGATCGCACATCAGACAACTTTAAGATTCTGTCAAATTTGACATAAGCAGTCATATTATCCCTAGAAACAGAATAGAATCAAAAACCATATTTTTTGACATTATTTTAATGCAAAATTTTGAGTAAAGTCGTAAAACATGCAGATTTTACCCGCGGGTGCGAACCAAATGCGGTTTTCAACTCAAATGACAGAGTAATTTACAATAAATTTTTTTGAGATTTTGCATGCAACCAACAATCATAAAAATAAACAATTTTGGCTTTCACAGTTTTGGGATACAACCTATGATGACTTATGTGGCATGGATCTAATTTTGACATGCATAGATTTAATAGGGTTTTCTATAAAAATAGATAAAAAACAACAATATACAACCAAAATTCCCAAAAATTTATGAGGGCACTGCTGCTACATAGACAAACAAATTTCATTTTTACAGATTCGGCATTTGACCCACTGACGGTGGAACTTTAAATATGACAACAGATACATGAATGAGAGAAACATGAACGAACAATGAAACTACAGAATTATTCTAAAATTGCTGGAAAGACATCAAATCTATTTTAAAATTTATGAAAATTTAGACTCAAACAATAGACATACCGAACATGAATTTCTTTTTTTACAAACCCTACTTTAAAGTCACGGACTAAGAGCTATGATCAACTCAAGTCGATCTAAAGCTTTAGGAACTTGTATCAGGCTCTGACATATGTCCTGTGCTTTCTGATTTATGGAAGATAGTAAAATTAAAAAAAAAAAACTGATAAAATCACATCAAATACTAGACAAAATCCTGAGTCTAATGATTTTTTAGGATCGGTAATCGGATCTTTCATGAGGGAGATCTCGAATTTACAATCCGGGATCCAACACACTTAGCATTTGTTGAGTCTTAAAAGTCGGTCCAGCATTTTGAACTTTGAATAAAGCAATCAATTTCAAATGATCTCGAAATTTTTGCAAGGCATCAGGAACAATCATACGCACGTCATGTTAATTTTCTAGAATTTATTAAAGAGCATATTTACATAAAATAATGAGTGGACTGGATGCAAAAAGCAGAGCATTACGAAAATTACACAGAAAATAATGAAGCTGCATGATATGTGTGCTATGTTTAAAATAAATTACAGAAGAATTAATAAACATGCATCTAATATGAGAAACTTATGATTATGATGTTATGATGCAAAAATGACTCAAGGAGACATTAATTTTGTTTAATATCCACCATTGGAAATGGGGTTCGATCCATTGGTTTGGATGAATCATCTTTTCACTTGGTTATCGAAAGAGAGACTCACATGGTGAGTCTACGTCTTTCATGAATCCAGTCCCGATCGAGATTTCCCATCCTACTCATAGCCATTTCCCACCAGATATCCCTATTTTGATATGGGATAAGCGAGATTAGCAAATGAGAAAAACAAAATGAGGATAGTGTTTACCTTGGTATTGGCGATGGTGATGGAGGTCGTAGCCACAAGGGAGGTTGGCTTCCTTAGTGCTTGGTTGCTCTTTGGTGGTTTGGCTGCTCCTTGAAGGCTTGATAGAAGGTGGAAGGAAGAAGGAGGAAGCTTAGAAGGGGTCATGTGGTAGGCGAGAGAAACTGAGATGAGAGAAAAAAGTGAAAGACCACAAGGGGGCGTGTGATGAGCGAGATCAAGAGAGGAAAAAATGGGAGCTCAAAAGATGCTAGATGGATGCCCCAAGGGGGGGTCGACTAGGTGAGTTTTCACAAAAATAATAGATGATGGATGATCTAGGGGGGGCGGTTAGAGGGGTTTAAGAAGAGGATGAACTGAAAGTTAGGAAAACAAAGGGAAATCTTGCTTTTCTTGTTTTTTAGGAAAAGTAAGAGGAGACATTTTGGCTCCTTCAAATTTTAAATTTATGTTTTGCTTTTTCTCAAGAGGAGCCCAAATGCGGCGCCATCTCAGAGACCATATTTGCTTTTTGGAGATTTGTTTTGGCTTTTTTTTTTTTACTTTTTAAAAACCCTAGCTACTTTATGAAAAGCCCTAATGTGGCGCCACCTTGTGGTGGACCCCACATTACCTTATGAATAAGAATAAAATAAGGAAATGCTCTGAGGAAGTGCCACCTCAAAGGGGATGATTCCTACTTTTTGGTCTTTTTGAAAAAGCTAAAACAAGAGGCCAAAACCTAATTTATGATTTTTTTTGAAGTTGCGCCACTTTACGAGTGGACCCCACGTGATTTTGAATAAAGTAAACAAAAAAATAAAAGAAAACAAGTTTTGGATGTGGCGCCACCTCAGGGTGGGCCCCATATTGCCTTTTATTGGTTGAAATAATAATAAAAATCCTTTTTTGGAGGGGCGCCACCTCAGAGGGGACAACTCCTCGTTTTTAGGCTTTTTCAAAAGCTAAAGACCAAAACCTAATTTAAAAGAAAAGCTAATGTGGCGCCACATCAGGGTGAACCCCACATTGCCTTTTTATTGGTTGGAATTCAAAAACAAAGTCTAAAAGGAAAACACAAAACTTAAAACCTTTTTTTGGAATTTTCATAAAACTCTAAACTAATTAGCAATTATAAAATGGTACTTGACCTAATTTCATTTTTTAAGGGTGCTTTTCAAAGCACTTTTATGAAAACAATTTTGAAAAAAGGTAAAAAAAGGAATTTTATGAAATTCAAAGCCTTTTTGCAAATTTGGAATAGAAATTCTAGGTTTAGAGCTTCGTCCCCTTCTTTAGGCCGAACCGGTCCAATTTATAAAATTTGAAGATCAGAAAGCATCCAGATTATTTTCTTGAGAAAACATTTTTGAAATTCAGAGTTCTGGGGGTTAAAATGAGAAGAGATGGCAATTTTGAAGACCCAGGGGTTGGAAATTGGTTTTAAAAGAGTTTGAAATTTGAATATGGATTGAAAATTTTAAAATCACGAGTTCTGGACCGTGAAATGGCATGTTGTGCAGTGAAGTGATATGAAATGTTGTGCGATGACATGTTTAGGAGAATTCAATTTTGAATGAGGAATTGGAGATTTCAGTCTTTTGTTATGAGTGAGACTTTAGAAATCCGTGACTAGAAGTGAGGATTTAAGCCAGAATGTGGAAATTTTGAGAATTATAAATGAAATTGGGACTTGTGCATGGTCCAGGTTCAGGAATTGACTTAATTGTTCCCTGAAGATCTCAAAGAATAGGTTGCGATGACTGCTTGAAAGTGATGTGGGAGGTGAATGAAAATTTGGGGTGTTTACATGCACCCCCTGCTCGAGAAGCAACAAGGGAGGGGGGCGCCACCCCTTGCCTGAGAAACAACAAGGTAGGGGGGCACCCCCTGCCGAAGAACCAAAACGAGGCAGGGGGCCTCTCCTTTGCCAGCAAAACAACAGGACAGGGGGCCTTTCGCCCCGTACCAAAAAAGCCACGAAGGGCAGGGGGCTCCGTTTCCGCTTGTTGGAGAAAGAAAAAGGGGCAGGGGGGCCTCCCCCTGCAGAAAGCATACAGGGCAGGGGGACATCGTCCCTCTGTCTTCAAACAGAAGGAGATGGGGGCCCCGCCCCCTTCCCTTGTCGGAGCTGCACGGAGGGGGGTTCGTTTCCCCCTTGCCGGGAGGCAGGAAGATGAGGGAGAGACACATACCTGGAAGCTGCCGACGGTCGGGGACGTTGACAACGAATGGAGGTGGACGACGTCGGACGGAAGCAGACGGTGTTGAACGAAGCTGAACGACGAGAAGAAGAGGGAGTCAGAGGTGAGAGAGAGAGGGGCAAGGGGATTTTTGCCCCTTGCACAGCCTTGCCTGAGCCTTTTAAAGGCTCAGGTGAAGGTTCCAGAGACCAGGTATGGATCGAACCCAATCCGACCTGGACCCGACCTCACTCGGATCAGGATCGTGTCCAGCATACCGAGTCTAGTATGTTGGACACACAACGTGCCCAACACGGGTCAGACATGCGACGTGTCCGATATGACACACAATTTTTTTTCCAGAGTTTTTACACCTAACGTGTCTATGAAAACATTTGTTATGTTTGCAAGTTGTAGCAGAATAGGGCAGAAGGTTGCAATTGGCTCGTGGTCAAGATGAGCCATGGGTAGCTCGGTTTCAATGCCCCGCATACTCGAGATCACATTAATCCTTATGGGTTGGGTGCTCTAAGTCGTTGCCGCATACAAGGATTCTTCCTTGCCAGGCACATGAGCATCCTCCTCTACAGGCATGGTGTTGTAGATATTTTGGTTGTTGTCATCGTGACTGTAGTCAAGTAATGTTGGTTGGTTAAGCTGTCAGGCTGTCTGGTCATGCTCATAGTCTATGGTGTAATGTTTTGGCATCGATGATGGTCCTACTGATGAAGGAATCATCGTTGGTGGCAAATCTGTCGATGGGGTATTGAATTTCGTATAACTTTCATGCAATATTGGGGGCTCCAAAGGCCACTATCTTATATGGTGAATCTCTTCATGGTTTGATCCTCAAAATCAACTCATGTGGGCTTTTCGTATACGAGGTTAAGTCACTCATACCATCAAAGGGCGACACCTTCAAGGCGGGTGACTGCTTCAGCAACATGTATCTTTAGAAGCACGTTATGGCAGGTAAAGAAAAAAGTGCTTAAGTTCAAAGATCCACTCATGTATGTTCTCGTCAACAAAAGTAGAGACTTCAAGGTGAGGCTTCTTACCCATGCATCGAGTGAACTTATGTTGTGCTATCCTAGGAATCAGTTGAATCGGGTGTCCCCTTCAACAATCGTTGGAGTTAGCACCCCAGTTGGTGTCATACCCTTGCTTATAGAGAGTATCTAACTTATCTCCTAGGGCTTCTACAAACCTTCTCAATGTGCTTTAAATAGCTAGTTTTGCCAGTGTTCTCTTGCCTTTGTCGATATATCTCGACTTGGGTTTGCTCGATAATCACTTAGACATTTTCGACATGCCAGTGAATCTCTTTGAGTTTATCATAACAAAGGTGTGGAGATTCTCCCATAGTATATTGTTTTCTCTGATACCAATTTGTTATACCCTCCAGATTATTCAATACATAAGGTTCAAAGTTTGTACTGACAGGGAGACTTGGGCTAGAAATAAATGGATATTGTAGTTGGAGACAGATAGCAATATATAGATCGTACCTATACCAACATGATTTAGAGTTGTATGCAATATATGTTATGGACCATTTTATGCTCCAAGTCTGTCCTAACAGATTCGCCCTAGCAGGATCCATTTCAACCTTGGATCCACCCTAGTGGGAGCTGCCCAACCCATGTGTGATTCTAATAGATTTTTTAGATTAGGAATTTACTGAAATTAGGAGTTTATTGAATTTATTAGAGATTCAACCTAGTCTGAAGCCCTATCTAGGCTGAGACTCTGATGAGATGCCACCTGGAATCTCATTTAGGGTAGGATTGTGTGCTTTCTTTTTCTTTTTTACCCCTATGTAGACTCTATAAATATGTACCTCTCATTAGTTATCTTTAATAATTTTTTCTTAGAGATTTTCTCACATAGGTTCTTCTTGTTCTTCGTTCCTAATTTATCTCTGAGGAAAGGTTTGTTCTCCCTCCCCTGTCTGTCCTCCACCATTATTGTCGATTTGTTGAGATTGAAGTTCTCCCTTTCGAGTGTCGTCCTTCCCTCCATCCACGTTACTTGCCTCATAAACCATGCAAGCAAGGAGAGACATTGCTCTTTCTCCCCATCAAACTATTTTTCCTTGGTTGAATCCCCTTGAGACTCGCCCAAGGCCACACGACTTCCCTGGCCATGTCACCCACCTAGGCATGCCCCTTCATCTTCCATACCGGGTCCCTTGCATGAGACATGACCCTCTCTCCCTCCTGTTGTGACGATGTTGCAACAACTTCAACGCCCAATTGGGTGTGTCCCTCTAGCCATGCACCGACCTCTACTGCACGTTGTGCCTCCACGCCCAACCCCTTTCATGCACCAAACCTATATGATTGACACGTCTAGGAATCGTGTCCTAATAGTATCCCATTTCACGAGTGCTATAGAGACAACCTCAATCTCATAGAAGGTGACTCACACCTTCACACTCATATAGGTGAGTTTGTCAAAAGTAGATTAACCTCAATCTAATATTTTAATTCCAATCGCCATGGTCTTCTTCTCTCTTTGTAGTTATCCGTCGTATGAATTGGTTGGAGTTCCCATGTATCGACACCAACACCAATTTTATTATACATAAGTCATGTTGAAATATTTATTCCCCCTGCCCTTGGCCTCGTGTTTCTCCCTGTCCATATCTATCAGCATCCCATATGCTAATTAACTTGTATGTAAGTAGTTGGTGCATGGGGTTGCAGTTGTTTATAGTAATTGGGGCAGGTAAGGCTTGGTGGTTGTGTCCTCGTCTCAGAGTTTTACCTCACAGGGACACTATAAAAACCATAATTTTTTGATACTTTATAAGAAATAATAGTAAATTAAGGCTAAAATATTATTCAAAATTAAGCTATGAGTTTAATTATAATTCAAGTATTAATTTGGATTCAGAATAAATTTCAAGTTGAGAATTTATTCTAAATTAGGGTTTTAATTTTTATCGAATCATAATTTGAGTTTTAAATATTATACGAGATTCGAACTAAGTGTATATTTTAAAATTGAAGTTTTATTGAATTTTGATATCAATTTCTTAAGTTTTATCAAACTAAATTATGATCGAATTTGAATTTGAATTTGAATTTGAATCAGGAGTCTTGTTGAATTTTGATTTTAGTTCTAGAGTTTATCGAAAGTGGATTTTGATTTATGAATTTATGTCAGATACAGATTTGAATTTAGATGTAATACCCAAGAATTTCAAGTTTTTTTCTAAAATCATTGGATTTTAATTACAATTCTCATGTTCTAGCCAAGAACTGCACTAGAGTGTTTGTAGGGTTTAGAAGAAATTAAAAACATTGAAAAAGAACCCCTACACGCCCCAGGGTCATATAAACCCCATTGAGTTTCGATTTTTTCAAAAAATGTTTCTAAAGAATTTGAATTAACTTTTAAGAAATATAAATAATTTATATAAATGGACATTTATATTTGAATTTGTAAAGATTTGAATTTGAATTTAATTGAAATTCAAAGTTAATTTAGGCTTAAATGGCGTTTAGAATTTAAGTACAATTTAAGATGAATTTAGAATTTTGAATCATAATTTTTGTAAAATTTGGAGCTAGCCTTAGTGGAATTAATTTAAATATTTAGAACTTTTAAAATATATTAAAGAAATTTAATTAGGCTTGAATTTATTTAAGTTACGTGTATAATCATTTCATGTGAATTACAAGTTTATTTAGGATTTTTTTTATTTGGATTTAAAATTAATTTAAATAGAATTAAATTTTAATTTAGTGGAATGGATTTCAAAAATTAATTGAGTTTTATAAAATGGTAGGAGTCCATAGGTGGGTCATCCCATCCTATGTGGCATCCTATTTAAAGTTTTAAATTACTAAAAAAACAAAAAACTTTAAAATAAGATGAAAATCAAAGATACTAAAAACCAAGAAAAAATTAAACAAGTCAAAACTTTCTAAATTTAAAAAGAAAACCTCCTGAGGGGTGACACCCTTTTTGAGAGAGCTCTAGAAGGGTCCAGCAAGAGTTGGACCCATGAACAAAACAGAAAGTATAGACTTAAGGAAAGAAAAAAAAAGTTGAATTAGTGAATTTGCTTGCCAAGCAAGCAAGTTGTTATGTTTTGCAAAAAAGGAAAGAGAGGGTTCTATAGGGTTGTCGACCAGCCCTATGGAGACTCTCCATGTGATATAATATAGTATATATATATATATATATATATATATATATATATATATATATATATATATATATATATATATATATATATATATATATATATATATATATATATACTATACTATACCTAATAGTGTATGAAGTATATATTATACAAAGCTATAAAAAAATATACAAAAAGGAAAGGAGGAGGAATTAACAAAGGTAAGTAACTTGTTACAAGATTTAGATTTTTTCTTAAGATTGGATCAAGGGTCAGGAATTAACCCATCCCTTGACCTAATTCAAAGGCATATAGAAGAGGAGAGGGGCTCACGCCCCCGCCTATTTTTGCCTATTTGGATCTTTCCAAGTTATTTTTCCCAAACCTCCTCCCTCTCTCCTTCTTTCCCCTACACAACTAGAGGAGTTTTCTCTCTTGGATTTACAAAAGATGCTCCCACATGGCCAGATTATATGAAAAGACCCACCGGTTTGCGTATGAGCAAATTTTTGATAAAAGGTAGGTGGATCTATACTTCTCTTGTAAAACAGAATTCGTAGCACAAATTTTATTGATTTTTCATAAGCATAGGTCATAAACAAACCCCCACATACATGGGTTTGCCTTAGGGATATCAAAAGATGAAAAAAAAAGTTTTTTGAGAGAAAACTATCTTGAAAACATGTTTTCCCTAAAAAAAACTATTATCAGAAAATAAAACCATTTATTTTTAAAATAACTAAATTAGGCTAATATTTTTATGCAAAATTTGATTTGGGTCAGTAGTATATGATGTTGTAGACATTTTGTAAAAATTTGAAGGATTTCAATTGTTGAAATTTTGAGATATTTCGATTTTAGTCATATCAAATTTTTTAGAAAAGATTTTGGTAAATTTAGAAAAATCATGATTTTTGTAATTAAGATCATGAAATATTTAATTATAATTGATAGATTATGTTGATGTGTGTTTTCTATGTTTTTTATAGATATTTTTATTTTTGATTTTTTATTTTGTGTAAATTCCATGATTTATTTATTTATTTATGTATTTTACCAAATTAATTTTTGAGAAAACAAGGCATGTGTGAGATGAGTCTATTTTTTCAGCAAATGGCTGAGGAAAAATATGATTTGTCTAACTCATAATATTATTAGCCTTGAATATATGATTTATTTATTTTTTTAAAGTTAAATTATGTCAAAAAATATGGGTGTACGGATTCGAGTGATCCAACTTGGCCCCACTCGAATGCATAAACTTGGTATTACTGTTTTTTGTCTACACATTCAACCAGTAAAACACTCGTAACTCTCTCATCCGAAGGAGTTTTGCTGAGTGGTTTGTTGCATTGGACTCTGTTCATGGACTGAGCACGACTCTGTGACACTCGAAAAAAAAAAATATGTTTGCGATAAATTGTTTGTAACTCTCTCATACGAAGAAATTTTTACTAACGGTTTGCAACTACGGAAAGCTGACGATTTTTTTTACAATTTATAAAAATTCTAGCGCTATTCATTGATTGCAAAATTTGTTGTTAACTCTGTAACAGTTGAACAAAATTGAGAGTTTCACAATTTGGAGTCGGTCTAAGGACCAAACCCCGATACGTGCGTAGTTGCATATGTTTCGTGTAACTTTCCTTATGATTAGCATGTAGAATGTGTATGCATATACAAGTCTTATTTTATGCAGTGTATAATGTGCCCACCTTGTGACATGAATAGATATTGAAAAGACTAAACATGTTGCTTAAAGGGGACTAAGCGTTAATTAAGAGATTGAAGGGTCCAACATGCAAAGTGTAAATGTTTAATTTCAAAAGCTGTTTATGGCTGCATGTTTAAACATGTATGATGACGATGATGTTGATGTTGATGTTGCAATTATGTGAATGCATTAAAGACATATTTTTTTATCACATTACCCATGTACATGCACACCTGTTAGTCAAAGCATGAAAATGAATGATATTTTTATTTATACATGTGCACATGTTTATGTTTAAAAGCATGAATGGATGAATGTTTCAATACTTTATAAGTGTATTTATTGCCCTATAAGAGGTCAAATTCTTTGATGGATTCAATTATGATTTCATGTAAGACATTAAGTAATCAAGTAAAACAATGAAACATTACAAGTAAAAGATATTTGCTGAGTGAGTGGCAAGTGGTACAACATTTTGTAGGTTAAGTAAGTTTCGATCACAGAAGGTTACTCCTCCTCTCCCACGATTTTATGGAAAAACCTCTGCAATAGATTATAACATAGATGATAAGATACCTATGAGTAAAAAATCTGATGCATTAGGATTAAATGTGTTGAGAATCTCTCTCGAGTTGTCGTCTCTCACCCTGTCCCTGGTGTAAGATGTCTGGCCAGGTCAAAATCACCCTTATGTATGAAAATACTCCTGCGCCATGACCCTGATCCAGGTTTTTAAGCCCGTGTCGTACCAATAGAACTAAGATATGTATGCACATTAGTTAGGCATAGCATACATCATTTAAGAAAAAAAATATAATTAAAGACAATAATCAATTCATGCATCAAAGGACTTTTGCATATGACAAGTATATGCATTTTATTGGTTCATGCTTATGAGTTTCATTTATTGTTGGATATGCTTATCTACTTAATTTGAATGCATGCATAAATTTCTCAATTTTTTATTTGATTATCTCATAAAAAGTTTGATGAATTTTTTTTTTCATATTTTTTTTTTCACGAGTTTAGTTTATTTTATTCTACTGAGACATGTTATGCCTAATCTCATATGATTTAATAATTTTCAGACAATGAGTAGATGCTTACATGCGAAGGCGAGAGGTTGCAATAGGGATCAAACATACTTTTTCTATATTTCTAAAGATTTTGGACATTTTTATTTTAAAGGACAAATGTAATTAATTATGAATTGTTATGGACATTGATTTATTTTATGCATGTTAAAATTCATTTGTTTTAAATTTCCACAATTGTATGATTATGCATGAATACGAAAAATAGCACTCTAACTTTTAGATTAAATGAGTTTTTTCGTTATTATTTGTTAAAATATTTTAAAATATTTAAAAAAAATCATCATTTTTTGGGTTATAAAAATTGAGGTATTACAAAGACAGTACCATTAAGGATAAGTTTGTGTGTCACGAAAAAATGGGTGTTTTTTTTGCAGAAATGCATTCATGGGCATGCATTTCTGTGGGGCCCACGGTGACGACACAAACAGCAAAAACTGGAAAACCCTCAATGGGTGTGCCAAAATACACGCTGCCTCTGGGTTTTTTCCCAAAACAGTTCCTGTGGGGGTCCAATTCCATTTTAGCAGCAGTCTTTTCCACGAAAGGGGGTGCCGTGACATGGAAACGGTAGTTTTAGGTGAAAGTTTAGTCATAAAAAAGAAAACTTGTATGTTCACCGTTGATATGGATAATAACTCCTTGCATCGAGTCCGGTTAAAACTTTTAAACAGCAGGCCGGTTACAACTTACAAGCAGGCGCAATTACACTCTTCTCGTGATAAAGGGGTCAGTACGGTAGAACCAGTAGATTCTTTAACATCTTTGCTGCATGGCGTACTCAACTTCAGAGACCGATCTTCTTCCCTGCCCAAGAATTACCTAGGAGCCAAGTGGATCACGGGTTGATTAGTAAAAATCGTACTACCTACATGCATTGTTTTTTATTTTCAATGAACAGATACGTCCACTTATTTATGTACGGGGTTGATCTCAATACCCTCAAAAGCGTGTATATATATATATATATATATATAGAGAGAGAGAGAGAGAGAGAGAGAGAGAGTCTTGTGGTTGCTTTAACTAAAAACGAAGTGATGAACTTGATACATACATTGGCGTATCGCATACCGTTAGACGGGTCTGAAACTTGTGGTCATAATTGGTGGTAATAAAAAGAGGAGGTAAAAAAGAAGTGTGAAGGGAACGTACACGAGAGAAAATTAGAAAAAAACGGGGACAGGGTTTGGGTGAGGGGCCAATCCATATTTGACGGGGCCGTTAGATTTCCGCGGAAGTGAAGACCCTATTTCCTTTCATTGGAGTTCATGCTGGGTAGCTTTGCAATCAACAACATCATCTCTCTCTTCGGGCGTTTTTGGAGGTCCAACTGTACCACCACCAGCACCACCACCGAGTAGTTAACGACGCTCCCTCGCGACAGGGGAAAGAGGGAGAAAAAGCTCTCGCCTTCCATACCCAAGCGCTCTGCTACCGAAGCTTTCCCATCTGTTTCTCATTTTCGGCAAGGGGCAAGGAGCAAGGAGCAAGGACGGACGACGAAGGGCACACGCTCCGTATCGATGTGGGAGATTGTCCACAAATTTAAGGTTTTGAGACATACTCTTAAAAGGAATCGAGGACCTTTCTGGCTAGATTGATTAGAGGGGTTTTGGTAGCCATGGATCTCAAGCCCCCTGGCTTTCCCGAGGATCGGGAGGGGGATCTGTTGTCCAGCGGCAGTGATGCTGCTACTTCCGCCGTTTCATGCTCGATTTGCTTGGAATGTGTCGTCGAACGAGAAGACAGATCCATCGCAAAGCTGCAATGCGGCCATCAGTTTCATTTAGGTTAGTGCTATTTCCCATCTCAATGCATATTCGATCTCTTTTCGTTCTTCTCTTGCTTGCTCATCTGGCGAGCATTTTGATCAGATCTATACATTCTGCTTATTTGTTTTTTTTTCGCTTGCATCTGAACAAAATATTTTCATCATGATCAAGTATCTTCTCACCGATTTTCTAGAATTATGGATGGGGCTCACCCAAAATGGATGGGAAATTGAAGCACCCTGGCAATCTAAATTGGCAAAGAAGTGAAGAACTGAACTATGGTAGGTGGACGATGATATTTTCAAGCCAAGAATAAAGAACACCTATATCTGAGGTGGAACTCTGGTTCTACGCATGTACTGGTGCGCAAGTTGTGAGTTTTATACGTATAGAGTTTAGGCCCTTTGCTAGCTGCAATACTTCAGCTAGCATGCATTGCTTGAATTTGCAAATTGCGCTTTATTTTTTCCCGCCAGCCCAGCTGGAGAATAGCCCCAGTAGGTTTCAACTACAAACACAAGACTCCTCGGATATCATGGTGCAACTGGTGCAACTTTAGCATCCAACCATCTGATTTGCCGCCACAATTCATACTTAGATTCATCATGACCATCACATTTTATTTGGATCCTCTTGTCACAATTTTTGGTCTGAATGATTCTTTGAACATGCTGGGCAATGTCACCTGATAAATAGTGAAGAAATGATGCAAGCATTTTATTGCGTATCATGGATTATTTTGTACTTTCTAAAAGTACAATGAAATTGAGGGTTGGAAACATGTGGAAATCTATAAAATAGACAGTGCTTCTAACTTATCAATGAAGATGTTTGGAAGCAATATATAGGAGGTTCAAAATTTCACTACAGGAGTAGCACGTGAAGTGAAGTGATTCAACGTCATGATTGAATGATGTCAGCACGACATCACTATTATTTGCTGAGCTAGCTCAACTAATAGTAGCAATGGCAAACTGGAACTGTCCTTAAGGTCTATTCATTCTGAGGTTCTTAGAATATTTTATGCATTAGTATTTGTATTGCTGTTTCTATTTTTGACGTGTCCATGCTGCTCCTCAATATTTGAAATGATCTATTCAGGGAAATAGTTGGGAAATCTTGACATGCATTGGGTTAGGAATGTTCTCAGTTTTCTTATTAGAAGTTAAAACAGTTTGTGCTGGTGGCTGCGATTGTCTTAGGTGAGGAGATAAGAACCTAGACTGCTGGATTGGGGTGGATTGGCATGCACTGAATCATGTGCAATGTTGCCGCTAGTAATATTCGACAGGAATTGGCTTCTACTATAAACATATTTGTACTGGCAGCTATGGAAACTTGTTGCTATTCATTGTGAGTTATGATAGTGTAATGACCCCAACTCATACCCGTTAAAAAGAGGTTTTTTTTTTAAACATTTGTAAAAACATTCTCAGAGACTCGGGGCCTTTACAATTATAACCAATCCACAACCACAAGAGACCTTACATTACCATCAACGAAATAAAAGCAACTTCATTAATTAAATTATAGAGTCTAAGAACAATGTGCAAATGAAAAAAAAATAGATAAAAAAGTAGAGCCACTGTGTCTCTAAGTATAACTGTCAGGCAATCGTGTAACCCTCATAACTCATTGTTGTAGCAAGTCCCCTCACTAGGTTTCAGAAGCTGTGAAAAACATAAAAACAAGGGTGTCAGAATCATAGATCCTGTGTACGAGTCCCTCTAATGAATCAAATAAGTAAAAGAACATAAATATGATTCATGCAATATTTTAGAGTGCTACAATTACTACAAATTTATTATTCAAATAATCATTCATGTAATAGGGAACAATTATTAAGCAATAAAAAAATATTATCATGTATTAGAGAGCAATTATCATGCAACCATTAATATAACACAAGGGAACATGTAAATATGCATGTTCTAATGCATAACAGAAATATGCATGATATCAATGTACATGCATATCTTTTATCAGAGTTTTCTTTTATATGCATGTCTATATTAAATGCACACATTTTTTGTTCTTTTTTTTATTATAATTGCCCGCGGATACTCAAAATGGGTAAGAAATTCTTGATGTCAAGTTAGGTTCTCAGTTGTAGCGTAACACACAATTTATATTTTATTACTAGGTTCCTCATTTAGCCTTTGACCGATATCAGAAATCGACACCTTTTATCAAAATATAAAAAATTGACATTTAATACCGGGACACTAGGGAAATCAACATCCATTAATGTTACTTTCTTGGTATACCAAATATAACAACTGTGTCTACACGCCACTCCCAGGCAAAGTGACGAAATCTCCCTAAAACCGTGGCCGAGAAGTGAACCACTTAGTTGGGTTCAGGGAAAATAATGCACACGGAGTTTTAGTATCCTCACAGTTATCAAAAATCGCAACTTCAGGATTCTCACACTAAAGAAGGGACATCCAGGAAACATAAATTACAATGTTTCTTTATCTTTTTATTTAAAACAATGATTTATTTTAATTTTTTATTTCGCAAATCAACATGCAAAACAATATACGTTTCACAAATCAACATGCGAAACTCATCACGGGACCACAAAAAGCTAAGCATGAAGCAACACCTGCTCAAGGCTCACACGACCTACAGTGATCCACTTTTGATCATCGATGCATCTAATGCAAAAACTGTAATGAACATGCCACTTATGCATTCATTTAACATGCTTTCAAATGCACATTCATACCTACTAAAGAAGAATGTACATGAATAACCATTTTCATATACGTGTGTTCACGTGATCATGCAAAATATATATTTCTTTTCATGAATCATCTCATGCTTAATATGCAAACATTCATGCAAATATGCATATGCAGAACAACATTAATTTTCAGGTTTGCACATGTAACATTGCATTAAAGATCTTGATCATGCATAATCAACCAGTCATAAGCATGCGAAAACTATATTCTTGTCATGGAGGAAATCTAAACATTTATTATGAGCAAGCCTGAAAATACATGCACCAAACAGAATTTTAATCGAGTTCAATCAACGCATTCAAGGTGCACAAATCTGAATATTTGCCTTGCTAAATCTGATTCCACATTAAGCATTCCACACTTGTGAATTTAGTCTAAATCGTGGGCATTCATTATGCAATGTTCTTGAACAAGTAAACCTGAAAGTGTATGTAAATCTGCAAATACATTACATGCGATTCTGTACATGTGTGACATATTCCCTATACATATTTATTTTATTGAAATCTGTCAAGTATTTTCTTTTACACATTTTATATATTAATTTTTTTTAACTTCTTTTGATTCACCAACCTGCCGAGCCTAACTGCAGGTCGGCTGAGGCCTGAACAACACCAACACTGCCCGGTGGAACTACAATCGGCTCGGGTTTCATCTGAACACTGTTACCTGGCCGAACTGTAGTTCGGCTGGGGGCTGGTTCAGCGAATAACCGTGCCCAGCCGAACTACAGTCGGCTGGGACTTTGCAGGCATAACAGGGCCCAAAAATTTTCAGTTTGGTATATATATATTGTTTAACTTTTTATTCTATTTTAAATCTGTCCAGAAAAACTTTGGATTTGAAAATCTGTCCAGAAAATCTTTGGGTTGCAAAATCTGCCCAGAAATGACTCTTTTATATATTTTTTTGAAACCGGCCTAGCCAACAGTTGGCTGGACACCCAAATTTGGAACTGCAGGTCGGCTGGGTTGTTAGCTAACCTGTAGTCGGTAGGGGCTTTACCAGCTTAGTGATGCCCAACCGACCTGTTGGCTGGGCTTCATAGGCTGAAAAACACTGCCCAACCTACTTGCAGTAGACTGGGGTTTTTCTACAGGCCATTTTGGTTAAGTGTGAACACTAGAAAAATAATCGGTTGGAGTTTAAAAAGTAAGGGTGGCAACACTTAAAGAGTTAAGGAGGAGGAGACTGCAAGTTGCTTCCACGAAATCTTGGTAAAGGTGGACAACATTCATTGGATTGAAAGCATATGGTACTCTCAAGGGACAAAGGAACTTGTTCTAAAGAGAAGAGATTCACCCAACTTTCAATAATGAATGGCAACATCCCCCATCCTTGCAGATATCATCTATAATTCCAGGATATTTAACAATTTGAATGGTATATGCTCATGATACAGGGACCATTTATCATGAGAGTTTGTGATGGCAATTCATATCGACTAAGGAATCATGTTTGTCATTAGAATCAAAAGACATGTATTAAAGAAACACCCATAAATTGACATCTAGTCATTCACATCAAGTTAGAAAAGAGTTGACACACATACAAAGTTAGAGATGATTTTGTGCCATGTAACTAACATATATAAAAAAAAAACAAGATCTCAACACTTCAACAGAAACATGTAGCCTATACTGAAAATGAACATGACTATGTTTCACCTTTCTCTGGTAATGTAGTTATCATATTTCTTCAAATCTGTCCAGTTTTGACTGTACACATGATGGGACAAATCTGTCCAGATCTGCCCTGTGTATGTCTTATATATATATATAATTTTTTTTCTTTCATGTATCAAGTTCGATTTCAAGAACCGCAGTTCCTTGTCCACCTGTCCGAAATCGTCCACTTGTCCAGTGGATATATCTGTCCAGAATTGATAGAACGAACAAGGGTTCAGATCTGGCCAGATCTGCCCATCATCTCAATGGCTAGATCTGTCTAAAATATATACATATATACATATATAAAAAGGAGCACGCACACACACACACACACACACACACATATATATATATATATATATTAGCGTAGGAATGAAAAACACATATTCTAAGCATGCACACATTGATTTTCATGGATCAGAACAGTGAAAAACCAACTAGAATCCATGGTTTTCCTTCAAAATCTTGCCTAAAGCCTATTTAGGCTCTTTCTCATATGAAACAAAAGAGAACACCCATACCTTGTTGACGTTCGAAAAGGGAGATGGATGAAACTGTTAAAATACATGTGTAATATATATATATATATATATATTGTCTAATATACCCAATAGGGGTATTTTAGACATTTCACAAGTACCCAATAGGGTTACTTGTTATTTTACTCTTATTTTTTGTAATTATTTTGCACTTTATTTTTCTCTTTTTTACTTTGTTTTTTGTCCACATAAGGGGCCCCACCATGGAGTCGATGGGGCCCCAACGGTCACATTTGTGACCGTTGGGGGCTCCCAACGACTCCATGGGGAGCCCCCTAGGTGGCTCTTCTTTTAAGGCCATAAGGCCACCCCTCTTCTCCTTCTTTTGTGTATATATAGGGGTGAACCCCTCTTGTATTTTTCACTCTTGAGAGCTCTCTCTCTTTTCAATAAGAGACATTTATATTTTTATGTTGTGTTGTCTCTTGTGGGTTTGGGTGTTATCCCTTTTGTTTGTTCATTGGTGGATATTGTAAGTGCTTAACGGACTCTTTGTTTTTCCGCATATTTCATTACATGGTATCAAAACCTTGTATATGCTCTTCTTCTTAATATAGCTAGTCGTGTAGCTATATTATTTTGTTCTCTTGTTGTATCTCTCTTCGTTTGTCCTCTTGTGAGTGATTAAATGAAAGGGGAACAAAAGATTGATCTCTCCTTCAAGCTCAATGACTCCAACTACATGATGTGGGCCGCCACCATGGAGAATAACCTCAAAGGTAAAAAAATTTGGGGATACGTTATGGGCACCATTCCGGAACCACAACTCCAACTCACTAAATTGATGGTGATCAAGAAAAAGCTCTAGAAGGAAATGCCCGCATGAAGGCCATTGAAGATCACCAATCTAAAGTGGAAGATTGGGAAAGTAAGCATGCCAAGATTCTTGCTTGGTTCATGAACAATGTGGAGCTCAAGATTTGCGCCAACATTGCTAAGTTTCGGATGGCTAATGAAGCATGGTTCTTTATGAAATGTATGTTTACTCAAAAAGACCTTGCTCGTCAATTCTTTCTTTAAGAAAAAATCCGGACTATCAAGCAAGGAGAAATGAGTGTAAGAGATTACTTTAGCACTCTTGGACCCTTATGGGATGAACTATCTTTACTAGAATCAAAGTGGGTTTCTAGTGTGGATGTGGAATTAAGGAGAGAACAAATGGAAAAAGAGCATTTTTTCTAATTTTTACATGGGCTTAGGCCCGAATATGAACAAGTTAGATCTTCCCTTCTTCATAGATCTAAGCCTCTTTCCTTGGAAGATGCCATAGCCGAAATATGCCAAGAAGAAACTCGTCTTGGCATGATTAAAGGAGGAGATGATGTTTTGGCCGTATCGAAACCCGACAACCATGTGAAAGCCTATAAACCTCCACATTTTAAAAGGCAAAATAATTATAATGAAAACTATAAAAAAGCCATTTGCCATCATTGTCAAGAACCGGGTCATATAAGACCTAATTGCCCCAAATTGAATGAAGCACCTAAAAATAAGGTTGCTTCCGTTGAAGAAGCTACTCAAAAGAAAGAGGAAACTGTCAAAGGGAAGGAGTCTTTTTCTCTTGCTCAACTATCGGAAGCACTACAAACTCTACTCAAGATACCATCAACCTCGGGTGCCGCCATAGCTTCTTCCTCTCCTCCGGGTATGTCTTCTTGGATCCTTGACTCTGGAGCTTCCTTTCATATGACCCCGCTTGAAAATGAGCTTTCCGATTTGTGTGATAACTATAAAAACTCCTATGTTTCAACTGCCGATGGTACATCTTTACTAGTAAAAAGTTTTGGAACTTTAAACTTTTCTAAAGATTTCTTTGTGCCAAACGTGAGAGTGGTACCTCAACTTAATTTAAATCTCCTCTCTGTTGCTCAAATATGTGATCATGGATGTGAAATCTCCTTCTCAACTAAGGATTGCTCTATACAGGATCTCCGGTCCGAGAAGCAGATTGGGCAAGGCCATAGGAGGGGAGATATCTATTATATGAGCAACTTGAAACTTCCCACAAACTCTTTTTGTAACCATGTCCAAGATAAAAATATTGAAATTTGGCATCAAAGACTTGGACATCCAAGTTTCTAAAAAATGTACTCCTTTCCATTTGGAAGGAAATTTTGTAATGAGAAACATTTTGTTTGCAAGAGTTGTATTTTTGGCAAAATGAAATCCACTCATTTTTCAAATCGAACTTTTGTGTCCAAAATACCTTTTGAGTTAGTCCATTTGGACGTTTGGGGCACTTCCCCGGTCATGTTTAAAGGAGGATACTCCTATTACGTTACTTTCATTGATGACTATACTAGGTATGTGTGGATCTAGTTTCTCAATTTAAAATCCAAAGTCTTTGACTTCTTCAAAAAATTTCATATGATAGTCAAAAATCAATTTTCAAGTAATATCTCTACTCTTAGATCCGATTCGGGTGGAGAATATCTATCAAATGAATTTCAAAATTATTTAGAAGTGAATGAAATTTGTCATCAAAGATCGTGTCCTAGGACTCCTCAACAAAACGGTTTGGCCGAAAGAAAGCATAGACACATCATGGAAACCACTAGGACACTTCTTATTTCCAAGGAAATTCCAAAGAGTTTTTGGGCCGAAGCCGCCTTAACCTCAACTTACTTGATAAATAAAATGATATCTTCATCTTTACAAAATACATCTCCATATGAAAAACTATTTGAAAGAACACCCGATTTCAATAGATTAAGAATTTTTGGGTGTAAATGTTTTGTCCTTACACATAAAAGAGACAAATTATCTCCTAAAGATATTGAATGTGTTTTCTTAGGATATGGAGAAAATCAAAAGGGTTTTAGATGTTTTGACTTGAAAAATAACAAACTCTATGTATCAAAAGATGTAACTTTTTTGGAAAATGAAAATGGTTTTGTGAAAACTAAAGACATTGACAAAAGTGAATATGCGTTTTTATTTGATCTTCTCTCCCAAGAAGATGAGACTCCTCAAGAAGAGGAAATCTCTATTGGGTCGTTGAATGACCTAGAGGATATTCCTCTTGACAATGCTGAAGTTGAAAGTGATAGACCAATCCAAACCTACGTTAGGCGTGGTCAACAAGCTCAAATGAGCGCCTTAGAAAAATACTCTCAAGGATCCAACATAGAAGAAACCTCTTTAAGGAGATCCGGTCGAATCTCCAATCCTCCTAATAGGTTTGTTTCCTATGAGTCCCTAACTCCAAGGTATAAAGCGTGTCTAATTGTGTTGCACTCATTTCATGAACCTTCACACTATAATGAAGCCAAAAACATTCCCCAATGGGTTGAAGCCATGAACTTAGAGCTTAGTGCCCTTGAAAAGGCAAAAACTTGGGAAATAACTTCTTTACCCACTGGAAAGAGATCGATTGGATGTAGATGGGTCTTCAAAATTAAAACTAAAAGTGATGGTTCATTAGAACGTTATAAAGCCCAGTTAGTAGCTATAGGATATGCTCAAGAATACAGTATAGATTATGAAGAAACCTTCGCACCCGTAGCTAGGATGACCAGTGTTAGGACTCTTATCACCGTTGCGTTAGTCAAAAAATGACCTATCTATCAACTAGATGTTAATAATGCATTCCTAAATGACGAATTAAATGAAGAAGTTTACATGGATCCCCCACCAGGAGTATGTATTGGTAAAAATAAAATTCACAAACTTAAAAAGGCATTATATGGTTTAAAACAAGCCCCAAAGGCTTGGCATGATAGATTTAGTAATGTAATGACAAGTTTGAATTTTCGTTCATGTTATACTGACACTGCTTTGTTTGTGAAAAGTGCAGGGTCTTCAGTAGTTATTTTACTACTTTATGTTGATGATATGATTATCACTGGAAGTGATGAGCAAGAAATTAATGATATTAAGAAAGTTTTAAAAGAAATTTTTGACATGTCTGACCTTGGTTTCTTAAGATATTTTTTAGGAATTGAAGTGACATACTCTCCTCGAGGGTACATTCTCTCTCAGATGAAACTTGCTGCTGACATTTGTTCTAAGTCTGGTATCTCCGATGATAAGAAGATAGAAACCCCTGAAGTCATCAATGCAAAGTTAAGATTGGAAGATGGAACACCTCTCGAGGATCCTACTCCCTATCGGCAACTTGTTGGGTCTCTAACCTACTTATCCATCACTCGGCCAAACATAGCTCATGCCGTGCACTCTGTCAGTCAGTTTCAACATGCACCTACAACCGTGCACATGAGTGCAATTTTAAGGATCGTCAGATACATCAAAAACACCATAACTAAGGGAGTTTTTCTTTCCTCCTCCTCATCACTTGATTTAATTGCTTATACTAATGCGGATTGGGGAGGAAATCCCAATGACCGAGTCTAAACTATGGGGTTTTGTGTTTTCTTAGGTGACTCTATGATTTCTTGGAGATGCAAGAAGCAACATAAAGTATCCTTGTCCTCAACAGAAGCGGAATATCGTGCTATGACCACTACAACCATGAAACTTGTATGGCTAAGAAGTCTCCTTAGTGATATGGGCATTGTCATCTCTACTCCTTCGAAGATGTGTTGTGACAACAAAAACACAATTTATATTGCAAGCAATCACGCCTTCCATGAGCGTACTAAGCATATAGAGATGGACTGCCATTACGTACGTGATGAATACCTAAGAAGAACCATAGCACTACCTTACGTCACATCCGAGTACCAGTTGACAGACTTCTTCACTAAAGCCCTTGCTGCTCCTCGTTTTTTGTTTCTCCTTAACAAGCTTTCGGTTATATCCCCGTAAAGCTTGAGGGAGGGTGTTAAAATACATGTGTAATCTATCTATATATATATACTGTCTAATATACCCCATAGGGGTATTTTAGACATTTCACAAGTACCCGATAGGGGTACTTGTTATTTTACTCTTATTTTTTGTAATTATTTTGCACTTTATTTTTCTCTTTTTTTACTTTGCTTTTTGTCCACATAAGGGGCCCCACCATGGAGTCGATGGGGCCCCCAACGGCCACATTTGTGACCGTTGGGGGCTCCCAACGACTCCATGGGGAGCCCCCTAGGTGGCTCTTCTTTTAAGGCCATAAGGCTACCCCTCTTCTCCTTCTTTTGTGTATATATAGGGGTGAACCCCTCTTGTATTTTTCACTCTTGAGAGCTCTCTCTCTTTTCAATAAGAGACATTTATATTTTTATGTTGTGTTGTCTCTTGTGGGTTTGGGTGTTATCCCTTTTGTTTGTTCATTGGTGAATATTGTAAGTGCTTAACGCACTCTTTGTTTTTCTGCATATTTCATTACAGAAACGTCAGATGGTTGGAAAGGAAGAGGATCTCCTCTTTCTTACCTTCTCTCTTTCTCTCTCTTTCTTTCTTTCTTTCTTATTTTTTTGACCCTTTTATAGAAAAATAGGCCCTTATCCTTCCAACTCCTTCTAATGTGGGCTGGAGAGATGACTTCCCGTTTGGGAATCCTTCTCTACCCTCTTTCCATTTTTTTTGAAATTCTTTTTATGTTGACTTTTCCAAACCTTTCATTTTTCCAAATTTTTTCGATGCACCTTTTTGTTTACTCTTGTCTTTTGGGCAAGTGTGGACTCTTCTAGAGTCCTACCATTAGCAACTTTTTTAAAATCCAGAATTAATTATAATTTAATAATTAATTATTTATTAAAAATTAAATATAAAAAAACTTTCATAGGATACCATGTATTAGATGAATAGTCTCATTAATGCTTTCACCATGAATATCTTGTATTACATGAATTGTCAAAATTTAAATATCATTATTGTGAGTGTGTTACACATATATAAATATACACATGACACTGAGCACATTCATATAGATATAATACTTCTTACTCAAACGGGGTGTAGTCTGATCCCATCTGAATTATTATTTTTCAGGTAGCGATTAAAGTTATTGGGCAATTGCGGATGTCGTTGCGGACGAAGCCACGAGACTTCATTTTTGTGATCTTGCATTAACTCTGATAAACCTTTCGTTATTTTATTAATGAGATTGTAATAAGTTTGGATATAGCATTTATTGATGTTATTAAATATTATTCGAGTACTCTCTGTGTTACCCTGTAACTTGCCTAACTGTTGGATCGGATAAGCTAACTGGTATTCCGCTGTATTAAAAAAAACATATTATTTGCTCAAAAACACATTTTAAGACGTCCACACATTGTTGCTAAAGCGATTTATATACGAGTTTCAAAGAGTTGGTTTTCGTGGCTTCTCTTTAGACAATTTTAAGGAAAATATTTTTTTCTATAAAAGATAAAAGATATTTTTCGAAAGCATCGTGGAAAAAGTTTGGCAAAGCAGGTTGTGTTCATTAATGAAAGATTCATAAATATTTTTCAAAAATGTTGGATCTTAAAGTAATTTTGATTTTTAAAGGTTTTTAAAAATGTATTTCCATTTGAAAACTGTTGTTCTAGTTTTGTTCTTTCATTCAAACAAAAGAAAATGTTTTAACTTTAAAAAATATTGAGCTTTAAAATTTTCTTGTACATATATGAAATGTTTTCAACACCTGTCAGAATTGAGTTTTCAAAATTGTTGTAGTGATTTTTCTGTGGTTGGATTATTTTGAAATATTTAAATGTTATTTGGTCGTGATTTCTTTTGCATAATGTAATAATTTGAAAGTTTCAAAATGTTGTGTTGCATTCAAGCAAAATATGCATAAACATATTTTTTGCTCGAAAATATATTTTAACATGTCCACGCATAGTTGCTAAAGTGATTGATATACTAGTTTCAAACCGATGTGAATGGCGTCTCTTTATGAAATTTTAAAGAAAGTGCCTTTTTCTGTGATAAATCAATGATGTTTTTAAAAAGCGTCATGAAAATTTTTGGCAATGCAATTTGTTTTCATTAACGAAAGAGTCACAAATATTTTTTTGAAAATTTTGATAATTATAATAATTTTGATTTTAAATGTTTTGAAAAATGTGTTTGTGTCCGAAAAGTGTTTGTTCTAATTTTGTTGTTTCATTCAGACACAAGAAACTCTTTATGTGTGAAAATAATATTTTGAACTTTTAAAGTTTTCCTAAAGATGTATGAAATGTGTTTGATTCCTACTAAATCTGAGTTTTTAAAGTTGTAGTACTTCTTGCATTTTTCTGAAATCTTTAAATGCTATTTTGTTGTAATTTTCTTTTGCATAATGTATCAAATTTGAATGTTTTGAAACGTTTCCTATTTACACACATTTGATTAAATCATTGTTTCAACTCTCGCGAAGCTAAAGGTACAAAGAAAGTTAGACAATAGTTATTGTAAAAAAACTATTAGGTGGAGGTTAAAAAAAAACTATAAACATGTTATCTTCGAAGCTACCTTTTTTAAGAATTATAGGACACCTTGGACAACTACTTTTCAAGAAGTGAAGCTTAAGAACAATATGCAAGTTCGGTGCTAGATGGTATATAAGAAGATAGTTCAATTTTACTTGAGGTGTATTCGTGTCGCTATGACCATGACGACGGTGATTACCTAGATGAATGCAATGAAAATGGGGTTAAGGGGCTTGTCATGTGTTCATATCTTAGCTGAATTTCGTATGACATCAAGTAACTTTTAAGCATTATCAACTTCAGGATCCACTCTTTTCACGTAGGAGGAACTCGTGCATTATCTTATTTCATTTGAAATTACACTGTCCCACTTAAAGTTCTATATATTATTTGTCCTAGTTTGAAAAAACTTGTGAGGAAAAATTGCTTTATCATGACTGCGCTGGATTTTTTCTGCAACATCTATATCTTGATTATATTTAAACAAAATATGCTTCAACATATTTTCTTGAAAACATATTTTGACATGTTCGCACATAGTTGCTAAAGTGATTTTTATACTAGATTCAATCTGATGATTTTATTGGTTTCTTTTTAGAGAATTTCAAAGAAAGTGGCTTTTTTCTTTAAAAAATCACAGATATTTTTTGAAAACATCCTGAAAAAAGTTTGTCATAGCATGTTGTTTGCATAAACAAAAAAGTCATAAATATTTTTCAAAAATGTTAGTACTTGAAATAATTTTGAGTTCTAAAAGATTTTAAAAATATGCGTTTCTTCTGAAAAGTGTTTGTTCTAATTTTATTCTTTCATTCGAAAACAGGAAAATGGTTTAACTTAAAATAACATTGAGCTTTAAAATTTTTCTAAACATGTATGAAATGTTTTCAACACCTTGCAAAATTGAGTTTTGAAAGTTATTGTTCTGTGATTGTATTGTTCTGAAATAGTTAAATGTTATTTTTATCATGATTTTATTTTACAAAATGTTTCAAATTTGATAGTTTTGAAATGTTTGAGTTGTATTCATATCTCTTTAGAGAATTTCAATGAAATTAGATTTTTCTCGAAAAAATCAAAAATATTTTTTTAAAGCATAAAAAAAAGTTTGGCAAAGAAAGTTGTTGTCATTAATGAAATAGTCGCAAATATTTTTAAAAAACATTGGAACCAAAATTGAGTTTTTAAAGTTTTGGTACCAAAAAATATTGGCAGAACTTTTAAAGTTTTCCTAAACATATATGAAATGTTTTAAACACCAGCCAAAATCGAGTTTTCAATTTTTTTGTAGTACTTATGTGGTTGCATTATTATGAAATACTTAAATGTTATTTTGTCGTGATTTTCTTTTGCATAATGTAAGAATTTTAAATGTTTTGAAATGTTTGAGTTGTATTCATAAAAAAATTGCTTAAAGTTTTTTTATTCGTAAACAAATTCTAACTTTTTTACACACATTTGCTTAAATCATTATTGCATATGCAAGGCTTAAATTAATATTGTCAATGGCTTTTACTTAATGAAATTTCAAAGAGAGCGACTTTTCCTATTAAATCAAAAGATTCGTTGAAAAGAAAGAATTTGAATTACTTTTAGAGTGGAAGTATTGAAGTAAAAGGCTTGTCAGATTTTTTTCCCACGATAGGCTGTTTTGACCATCAAAACCCACGTGGTGCACTTTTTTCGAACATATTGGTACATGAAATAATTTTGAGTTCTAAATAGATTTAAAAATAAATGTTTTGTTCTAAAAGTCCTATACTTACAAGATTTTGAGTTTTAAAAGACACATTAGCGAAGCCTTGGCCTGCTCCCATTAGCATTAGATTTAGTTTTGGTTATGCTGCTTTGATGGTTTTAACTTTAGATCATTGTTGTGGCTTCATTGCTTGAATGTGGTTAGGTCTATCAAGTGGATGTATTTGACATCCAGTCACGACCATTAAATGAGCTATGCCTAGTCTACTCTTGGTCAAGTGGATGAAATGATATAGAATCCTTTATTTATTCAAACATTATTAAATGTTTTATCAACTTTAGTTGCCAACTTATGAGTAGACTCTATTGCACCATGGATCGTTTTACCTCATTGCATTCATTGTTTTTAAAAATATCTATCATAATTTTTCCTTAGTACTACTTCATACTTGGATGCTTAAGAAGTAGTGAAATGCTCTAACACTTCCTGCAAAATCTTCACAACGTTATTTCTCATTTATTGTCACCACTAAGCACTATTAGATTTTTAAAGGGGTGACAAACACTATTTGGTTAATAGCGCTATTGAATCATTATGATCTACCTCTTAAGATATTGGTTCTATTCATCAATCCATTTCTTTAGGTTGCTCACTTTTGTGAAATAGAATAATGGATGTTACTATTAGGTCTTGCTGACTACTTCGTAACTTCGACAAAAACACTTCTCTTTCTGCTTCGACAGATCCACCTCTTTTTGTTTTTTGCTTTCCACGAAAGATTTTCCGACAGATGTCATAAACTACCTTGAAGGGCATAAATGAGAAAAGTTAGAGTTTATCTCTTCTGTCCAGATGATTGAGGCGACTGTGACCCGCTGCGATAACTACTCACAAAGATCTGCTGACTACTTCTTAACTTCGGTGATAACACTTCTCTTTCTACTTTGACAAATCCACCTGTTTTTGTTTTTTGCTTTCCACGAAAGACTTTCCGACATATGTCATGAACTACCTTGAAGGGTATAAATGAGAAAAATTAGAGTTTTATCTCTTTCGTCCTGATGATTTAGGGGATTGTGACCCACTGAGATAACCACTCACAAAGATCAAGTTTTTTCCTATTATGGTCATGAACTCAAGTGTGGCTTATGTGATATGTCCCTCACAACGGGAGACCAGTCTCTGTCCAGTTACAGAACTGCGTTGATATTTTCTTTTCAACATGTTTCAGAAAAATGCCGATATCTTCTAGAACACATCATAAAAAAATAAATAAGTAATCCATCATCATCTACGTTTTCTGATCTTCGATTTGATATATTTGTTTATTTTTTTGGGGTTTGTATTATGAAAGATATGTCTCTCACAACGGGAGACCAATCTCTGTCCAGTTAGAGGATTGCGTTGATATTTTCTTTTCGACATGTTTTGGAAAAATGTCGATATCTTTTATAATACAAGTCCCCAAAAAAAAATAAGGGCTTGATCTCAATCTACATTTCTGTACTTGAGAATGACATATTCATTTAACTTATTTGGATCAGTATTCTAAGAGATATGTCCCTCGTAACTAGGGACTAGTTTGTGTCCTGTTGTAGGACAATACTGTTTGCTTTTAACTAGACTAGTTCAGAAAAAGGGTCTCTAACTCTAGATAACAAACCAAATAATTAAAAACAATGATGCTATCTAGAGCTATACATCCAGAACTTAGGTTTTTGTATTTTATTGGATTAAATTGAATATGTTGCATGGGAGATATGCTTATTGCAAACATCAAGAAATTTACGATTCGCGTGACTACGCGCAAGGTATAGAATGCTTGTGTTAATTACATTATTTTGATGATTTCATGGTCATGAATTACGTGAAAGAAAAATTGAATTTATGTGGTTCTGAAGAACCTTTATAATGTCACATGAACACTCTTGAAGTGAGGTACTTGAGATGGGCCATATGGTTGCATGATTGGCGGGGTACGATGCGTACACCCTAGTCAAGAAATTAATGTGTGAAGTGGTTCAAGTACTTGGCTCGAATGCGAGCCAAAATTTTTGAGCATTTTCTTGGTGCTTATTGAGCACT